>NW_017300081.1:1415125-1448418 GCF_001594075.2 Trachymyrmex cornetzi | reverse complement strand
TATGTAAACGAGCTAAAGTCTATCCAAAAGATAGGTTAGATTCTATATAGTTTGTTTCTGTTACTAATAATTAGTTGGCATAGCAGACTAGCAGGAATCACAGCAACATAATTTGTTGTCATACATTTACCGATTACCGGTTAAAGGTACTGGTGGCTTGCTAAATTAACAAAATCCCTTCTCTCAGTGTATTGGCAAATTTGTAAAAATAGAGGGAGATGGGTAAATCGTACTTGTCGCTGGGGTCTTTATATTGTATAGGTACGATTTTCGCAAGTCACGCGAGCAATATGTAGAGGTTACTATTATGATAAAAAAAGGATCTACAATGGATTGGATTCAGTGTGTCAGGTGCTCTAAGTGGTTGCACGAAACCTGCAGTGACAATCCTGACAGTTACTAAAACTGTTAAAATAAGCGCTCAAGAAAGTGATTACTTATCAACTATTGAGTCTTTCTATTAAATTTGTCTATTGAGTCTTTCTATTGAATCTTTTCTATTGTGACGGAAAAATCCGTAACCGATTTTATTTCCGAAATTTATTTTTTCAAATTGTCTGAGATTTTAATAATCTGAAATATAGTGCAGTCATACCTTAAATCAATTTAAATATTGCTTTTTACTTTGTTTTCTTAAATTAGTTTAAAAAACACAGAATTTACTTTCTGTTTTCATAATAGAGAAGTTTTTATTATATCTACTTAAATATGTACACTCAGTTTGAAATTAAAAATAAATTTATTAATAAATGAGTTTTAAAATTAATTTTGTTTATTTTCCAAGTAAAAAACAAATTGACGTTATTTACCGTCATGTTGACGTTAAAGATGTTATTTTAATGTTAAAATGACAATAAGCAATGTCAGCTTGTTTGCTCTATTAGAAGAACAATTTAGGACCTGGTGGTACAGTTTAACGACTCGGTCTCCAAATCGTACCGAAAGCTACTTTTTTTTAATCTAATTTAAAAAATAATTTAATGTTTATTTTCGCAAAAGTATCGTTTTGTTTTATTACCAATGAACCAAAGTTTAATATTAGTACAGAAATATTCTGATATCTTCAGTACTTTTGTTTACAATTTTGTTTAAACGTTAGGGGTGCTTTAAGGGTACCACAATCAATCCAGTCTCTGTGTTACTTATTATGTTTATTCTCAATAATATACAAGCATCGTGTTCGAGCTTGTATATTATTATATACTAAGCCAGTAGAGAAGGAATGCCTTACTCTTACAGTACATGCTCTCTGCCACACGCGCCACCGTCCTACCTCACGCCGTCTGCATTGACGCTCTCAACTTCGCGCCACATTACGAAATGTGCGACCTTCTACCTCCTATAGCACATTTCCTTTGTATTTCTCGTTAATCCTCTTCTTATATTTGTCATACTGAAACATTTATCTATTAATAATGATATACTGAGAGAAGGGATTTTGTTAATTTAGCAAGCCACCAGTACCTTTAACGGTAATCGGTAAATGTATGACAACAAATTATGTTGTTGTGATTGCTGCTAGTCTGCTATGCCAACCAATTATTAGTAACAGAAACGAACTATATAGAATCTAACCTATCTTTTGGATAGACTTTAGCTAGTTTACATATAGAATTCGTAGATAATTATGGAGTCTTAAGTCGTAGGAAACCGATCAAACACAGTCAAATATAGGGAGAATACTTGACTAGAATTAGTCAATTTCTTACGATTTGAGATCCTGCAACCGTCTACGACTTTTATATATACATGAGCCTCTTATTTGTTCGCGATACTATTGATTATTTGTTACATTGACGAATTAATCGTAACAAATCGATCGTTTTTTTAACAAATATCACATTTGCTTTTCCTTGATTTGTTCCTATAATAAAATCATTTCTCTCAGTGTAGCAACATAACTTACATATATTTCGCTAATTTGATGCTATATTCGAGAAGAGTTTAAATATCAATTATAACCCTGAAGGACACTATATAATTCAATTACTCACCTTGTACTGATAACACCTTAGATAAATTGTATCAAAACTTAGATCAGACACCGAACAAAATCAATTTTGAATGTCACTCGTAAACAAACAACTCGAAGACAAAACAAAAATGATAGTTCTTAATCCATATTACTATATATCCATATATAAGTAATATATTTACAGCAATTCTGTGATAATTATTGTCTATCTTCGTCTAGCCTGCGTTTGAAATTACAATTGACGTAATATTTTATTGATTTCCATGATTTTAATTCATTTGTTTTTGGATACCTGAAACCGAGGTCCCGAGCGCGATTTATTCCTGGGTTTCACCGCGCGCGAGCGTATAGGCTGCGTTCCATTTAACGCTCATAACGCTCGTGGAATCATTTCATCCTTGTCGTTTATCAAATGTTGAACAAGGACAAACGATGCTCGCGAGCATTGCGAGCGTTAAGTGAAACGCAATCAATAGGTGGCCAGAATAGGGGGCTAGCTTCAGCGTCATTAAATAACTCGTATATGTATTTTCGAATATCTTGGTAGATTATGACTCTCGACCAACAAGAGTGAGTTCAATTAACGACATATCTTCTTTTTTATCTACATCTTCTTTAAGATACATGATAGAGCAACATGTACGCAGTAATATTTCATAGTGTCCACGTAAAAGAGACCGCTAAATTTAATATTACACTAACGAAAAGGAAAGGTAGTGCAAGTGTTGATTCTACTATTATCTCGAAGTCATCCTGATATTTGATAATCTAGTCACATTTGTTTAAACAAAAAAAATTGCTATTTTTTACGAGAGTGACGTGATTTAGGTTCTCTACACAAGAACGTCTCCGTAAGGGCTGCCACACACAAAATTCCGCAACAGTGACCGTAAGACGTAAATTTAAGCCGATGAGCCAATTAGGATATTACTTTAGGTCTATGTAATCTAACCGAAATGGAAATACCAATAAACTTATCCATAATTATCCATAACCTCGCAATAAAGCGAATTTTAACCGGTTGAAACTCGCTTTATGTATAAGTTTATTGTTATTTCTATTTCCGTTAGAGTATGTAGATCTAAAGCAGTATCTTGATTGGCTCATCGGCTTAATTTCACGTCTTAAGGTTACTGTTACAGAAATTTTGTCTGCGGTAGCCCTAACTCGTTACGTTACGTACTGAAGTCTGTACATAATAGTAAATAAGCTTTAAACAAAAATGTTTTATTAACATTTTCTTATACGAGTTACTGCAACTACTATTCTATGTACTCTACTTATTTTATATGTTAGTTTTAAATCATCCCTAAAGTCAAAATAACAAATATAAATGTAAAGTATTATGTCAATTATTTAACATTACCAGTTCGTTAATAAATAACACTAGACGAATGAGTTACTTTAACTTAAAATTTAGAGTGGATCTCCTGGGACATGTAACAAATGTTAAAATTAACATTTTCTTTTTTACTGTGCATTTATCATTTTCTTCTTTCATGGAAAGGAAAAACCCAAGCTAAAGTATGAGGGGTGACTGAGAAAGAAACACGACAGGATCATTGAATCACTTTATTGTCACACGCCATCTCTGGCATCGGGGGTATCTTTTATCAGATATATGATACTGGATACAGTCACTAACGCTTTATACTTAATCGTCTCGTGATCTCCTGCCGCGAACTCCGTGAGTGAGGTGATTAGCTCTTTACAACACGTCCCCGGGAGGGAGATACAACACTATTAATTTAAAGAAACGAAAATGAAACGTTCGCATTGTACGGCGTACGGTATTATTTCGTATTTCTGATTTTCGCGCGTCGCTTTTCCGAAAACGAGAAAGGAAAAGAACAAAGTTCGGAGTTCACGGAGTTCTCAGCTGAGGTTCCGCGAAACGTCGTCTAAACGTACTGCTTAAATTCTTTCGTTCTTTCGTAATTTACGTGTTTTCATTTCTGTTTTTGTTTAACGAAAAATTATACGCTTTCTCGTGACGCCCGCTCTCTTCCGCTCTCTTGTACACCTTATACATTCTCTTCCCTCTTTCTCTCTCTCTCTCTCCCGTACTTCTTTCTCTCACACACACACTCATTTACTCTTTCTCTTTTTCTCTCTCCCACACACACAAATGCGCGCGCGCGTGTTCTCTTCTTTTTTTTCTTATTTTCGTTCTCACTTGCTTTCTTCCTTTTTTGTTTTAAATTTTTTCTTTCGTCCGCTCTCTTATTCTTTATAGAAATAAATTCGGACGTGTGTTTATTATCAATAAATTAGAAATGTATGAGTCTCACCCGTCGAGCGATCCGTTTCGAGCAACAAGCATGACTTCGGACAACAATATTCCCTTTCCCTTTTATTTTTCGTTTAATCTTAAGATTGTAAAACTGCTCGCGTTCTTACGACCGACTCGTAACTCACTTTAGAAAATATCGGACAAGATGCTCGAAAAATTTTTAATACTTTGAAAGTCATACGTTTGTAAAAGAAAAAAGCACAGAAAGGTCTAATTAGAACATTCAACATTTAACATGCTGTTCGTAATATCGTCGAAATCGATTGTGAAAATAATCGATCGACGGTGATATGCGTATCTAGTCACTTCTGGTTCTCAGTGCATTCAGATATATACGAGTCGCTCGTGAGCTTACGATACAAGATTACAAGATCGCCTGTAAGCTACGCTGGACTTCTTCCTATAAGAATAATGATTAATTCACTTTTTACAGCTCGTTATACATATCTTGCATAATCTCCCTTCTTTCGTTCTCTCTCTCTCTCTCTCTCTCTCTCTCTCTCTCTCTCTCTCTCTCATTTTATTTTCCTCGTCTCGTACATTCGATACACTTATACGCGCAAACACACACACACACACGAAACACACATGCGCATGCACACTCTATCATAGTTGTAAATCTAAATTGGCTCTCTAAATTTGACAAATGTGGTACCCCTTGGTTCTCAGCATTTTCATCCGCTTAATGTTGCTTCTTTGTTACCTTTTATTAGACTTCTTCTTTCTTTTTGCTCGATTATTCGCCCCCATTTTCGCATTAGCTTTCACTATTCGAATCGATAATAGTTTTCGGGGTTTTACCCCGATCCCTTTCATTGAGTTAATTAATAATATATAGGTACAAAGTCGGATAATAATTTATATTCCGTAGTTTCGTATTTTAATATTATATATATATGTGTGTGTGATTTATGTGATGCGCGTGTCCGATCCTAGAATTGAGCATGCCTATGTACAAATGGGCATGGCAAGAATAGAAATTGACGTATGCACTCTTCGCGCTGTTTCTCATGACAGATCGACGATTCTAATCGATACCATACGAATTGTATTAGCATTATTACTGTAGATCATTGTTCGCGCGATGAGCGAATTTACGTTACTTTCGTTACTCGTAAATTTGACGACGCGCAATTCTTCTCGACACGGAGAATGATTTTATTTGCCATTTTATCTACTATTCTATTATTCGCAGTGCGCATAGTCATGTAACAATTGTGGTTTTCTTAATTTTCCGAATCGCTCGATTATTTATGCGAGCGCAGTCTTTGCAAGTTTTCATGATATACAAATTCTACGATTTTTCTCAACTCTAAGTAATAAATTAAACGAATTTGTGTCGATCGTTTTACTTGTCGAAAACGCAAGAAACAGCTCACGAAGAGACGAGTGTCGAATCAATTTCGCGAAGAATCTTATACAGCCGTCTGTAAACGACGCGTTACAAACAGAAGAGTTTTTATCTTGTAGTCTTGTATATTTTATCAATTAACTATTACAGAATTATGCTTGTGTATATGTCATCCACGATCTTGATAAATTCGTGCACTTGCAAAATAGGTATGTACTTAGAAATCAGCTTACAATAATATCTTTTTTTTTCACAGTACTTTACATATACATATCTTTGTCTTCGGATAGAACTCTACTTTTCTGTCTTTGTTTTCTCACGAGTAAAAAAGCTTCTTTCTTTTTTTGCTGTACGTCTCTAATGTAAGCATGTATAGATATGATAAGATACCACTCTTTATACAATTCCACCATTCCCTAAAGCTCAATCGGTCTCCCGATTACGAGAAAGTTACGTTACCTAGGATTTGTCGTGAACAATCGGATTATCGGTGACATCTACATACTTCATCTGTAAATTAACGGTACTTGTTATTTCGTTCGTCAAATTCTAAGTTAAGTCTTATGTCATAACTCTCTTAACGACGGACTGTATATATTTCGATGACATTTCAATATAATCTCAACACGCGTATCAAACTCCGCGCTTGTATTATCTCGATCTTACCTCAAAGATCGCGTTGCGATAGAAATTGCATAGAAATATTGATATAATGGAGAGCGGAAATGCGAGTGCGAGATGTGTGAGACAATCATTTCAAATTGCAAAGCAAAATATTATACTTGGTCAATCATATTAAGAATTTGTGATAAAAGATCGTCGACGTTAATGTCGTTGGATGTTAAGAGTGATACAAGAAACGTGATGCGAATTATAGAAATTTTTCTACATTCAAACCTATATCTCTAGCAAATTTTTATAGTAAATCGTAGATTTACAAAAATATACGTAATATAGCCATATACATTGAAGCTTGCATTCCATTTGTCAATTTTATCGATAATATCCAAGGAGTACCTTTCAACTATACAATGATTTGTAATTTAAGGTATGTCACATAAAAAGCTTACTTCATGAGATTATTAACAAGACTTACAAAGAAACTTCGCGCAGTGATTTTCCTAATTTTCGTATTCGTGTCAACTCGTAAAAGTGCACCTAAATTGTGACATAAATATTGACGCAAATCGCAATAATACCTGTAAAACATGGAAAATTTGCTGCTTTTCAGACTTTCCCTTGTTTTTTTTTCAAAATCCCATGCATTATAATTAAATTGAAACGTTGTCTTTTACACGAAGTTTTCACGCTAAATCTTAAAAACTTCGCAAAAGATAATGCTCTTTCACTTTCTCTCTCTCTCTCTCTCTTCTCTCTCTCTCTCTCTCTCTCTCTCTCTCTCTCTCTCTCTCTCTCTCTCTCTCTCTCACTCTCACTTTCACTTTCTCTCAATCTCTCTCTCTCTCTCTCTCCCCCCCCTCTCTCTCTTTCTCAGAGAGCACAAATGTAATTATTTACTAATTCACAGCAGACGTGCATGTGCATGCTCGCTGAATATATCTTCGCGAGTGTTCGAGATACGCACGAAGAAAGATCGAACACATAGCACGATAATTAAGATATAAAATTAATGGCAAGCATTTCTTTTACGCGCTTCTTACAGAGATTTACAAAGCCTCTTAAATATATTTAGTGGCATTTCACTGTTTTTGTACAAAATCAGTACGAAAGAGAATTTTTGCCGCGACGCGTCCCGTTTACGCGAGTTATATGGGCGGTTTTGTTTTTTTCAATTTGTTTCGAAAACTGGTTCTTATACGCGAATGAAATCTTCCAAACAAAGCTTTCAAACGAAGCTGATTCGTAATCGTTCGGGTATACTTCATTCTGACTTTGAGATTGCTAATTCTGGCTTTGAGACTGCTAATTGAATTATCAACGAAAAGATCCAAACTAGATGTGTAGGAATCGATTTATCAGTCTGCTTCGTACTTGAGAAATATAGTACATATGCCTGTTCCATATTTTCTACATCATAATAAGTATCTCTTTTTTTTCGGACACAGATTACTAAACGTTATTTAAAAAGCCAAGTAACATGTGCTAATACGATAACCAATAAATGTCAATATTCAGGGAACAAACTGTGTAATTAATTATATCATCGTACATTCTAATTATTCCGATGCTAACTTAAAAAATGTTAAATTAGATCGAGTTTGTGTAATTAAAAAAAAATCAAAACTATAACGACGATCATCGTAGAAAGTCAACGAGAATATAAAGTAAATGTCATTATCCATTCAAACTTGCGCGCACATATCGCAAATTCTCATATTAGTGTTATTATAATATTTACATTAAATAATATATGCTCTGACGGTGACATTTTTGACTAAAAATTTGACAACGATAAATGTCTTTTAGCCGATCGTTTCGGAGATCGACATACTTGAACTGTCCTAAATTATATACAAAGTTTGGAAATGTCTTCTCATTTGAAATGTCTCAATATTTTAAATCTCTCTCACATGCCGTTTAAATGAAGTCCGTGATTTATCCATGTATCGCATATTTCTCACTGTGTTCATGAATTTCATTTTTCACTTAACCACATTTAGATTCACTGAAAACGAGTGTCATTGACCGTTTCACATCTTATTTATCTAGTGCACCACATTTGAGTTCACATCTATCCTGAACTTGCTCGATTTAATTTGTTTTCACTGGAAAATAAACAAACGTATTATTAATTACAAATATATAACATTTACTTTTCATGAAATATTGAATGATAAAAATTCTCAATGCACATGCATATGAGATTCACGCATCATACACTGTCATCGTATATACAGGGTATCTGGGAATTACCGCCAAATGTTTCGTGCGTAGGACATACTATACTGAGTCGAAAAGTCCTGTATCATTTTGCGGTGTCAGCAATAGTTAATGAGATATTAATTACTAAAAATTGCAAAATAATGGTCTTGAAATAATTTTTTACTCAAATACTATCAACTTTACAGAAAAACTGCAAGAAACAAAAATCATTTATCTTCTTCTCATAAAGTTCTGAGAATTTTTTCGGAATTTTTTATTAACTTTTTAGTACTGCGTTTTCTTATTTTTACGAACATGAGAAAATACGGTATTAAAAAATTCTGAAAAAATTCTCCGAACTTTATGAGAAGAAAATTAATGATTTTTGTCTCTCGCAATTTTTCTGTAAAGTTGATAGTATTTGAGTAAAAAATTATTCAAGACTAATATTTTACAATTTTTAATAATTAATATCTCGTTAACTATTGCTGACACCGCAAAATGGTACAAGACTTTTCGACTCAGTATAGTCTGTTCTACTTACACACGAAACATTTGGCGGTAATTTCCAGACACCCTGTATAAATTCACGATTTATCATGAGATTTCTTCGACACCATTCAATATCTCAAATTGATTGTATCTTGAAAACATTTTGAGAAAATATACAAGAGGATACATAGGACTCCGAATACGGCACAAACTTACCTTCATTTACTTTTCATATTATTTTTATATTGTTAAAAATTCAAGCATATTAAAAACTGTTACGATTTATACCATTTACAAGGACGTTCAAACGAGTCATGAAAAAGAGAATGAATATTGTGCAAAGGTCGAAATTAATAATGTGACGTATATCAAGCAATATCAGGAAATCTATAAAAGTCGTTCTTAAATGGATGAGGATAAATATTAAACTTACAGTGTGCAAATAGTAAATTCAAGGATTAATGGAAATTGAACTATTTTCATATCGAACCAAATTTCGTAGACAAAGGCATATTCTTTCTACAAATTCAGAAAGGTAAAATCGATGCATACAGCACGTGGCAACGAAGTTTCGACCGCATATATGATAACGTAATCTCGTATCCTTTCTGTTATCGACACTATGGCCGGTATTCAGTCGAGTTTTATACTGAAAATAGTTTTAACTTACAAACTTAAAATGTCATAAATCAATCAGAGAACCGTATTAGCATCTTAAGATGGTCTTGAAATAAGAACTGACTATGAATACCGACCTATGTCGCTACTTCGAAGCCGAAATGGAAGTATTTTTATATAGGGCAAGCATTTTCAAAGAATAATAAGAGGAGATTTCTATACAGAAACGGTGAAAATGAAAAGAAGATATTGGCAACAACAAATGTGTATCAAGATTTCACATGGGTACTTGAGAAAATCGATCGAAAGGTTAATATCCTGAAAATACGAGCGATATTACGGTACTTGATCGTGAAGGTATTACGAATAGACATTGGAATCATCCCGCGAAAGATTGCAATCGTATCAGCGCTTTTTTATTATATCGCCTTTTATGTACCCATGTTAAATCTTTGTCCAACTATCTACGAACGATGCCTTCATCTCAGTGCGTACCTAAAACTATCTGGCGCTCCGGGAACATGGCTGCTACGTCTACATCTAGTCTACATACAGACTAGTGGCTCGTCTGATATGCCGTACATTATATGTGATGTACTAGTGGTGTTTCTAGAAAGACATCCTTTCGTATGTTTTTTCACTCTTTTTAAATTCTCGCATCGCCTTTGTATTGCTTATATCTCTCGTTTTCATTCCGATTTCGCAGAATTTTTTATTATCCGTATACAATCGCACTTTTCATACTGTATATTCCTCGTTATGTTGTTCGTTAAACTTACTTTACCGTATTCAGAGCCGAACGTCACTCGTTAAATAGCTTTAGGCTTCGACATTAATAGCCTATGGGGAATACGCGTGTAGGGTGTATAAGATTCTTTTCAATTCTGTCAACCATAGTGAAGAATATGTAATATTACAACACGGTAAAGAATTATTTAAACACTTCTTTCAATTTATGGTTGTAGTAATTCGAACTCTCTATCCCCTAATATATTTATTTAATACTACATTTAATATCATCAAGCAATGATTTTATACGTGTCACTTAAGTTATTAAAGATGTTTATAATAATTTCCATACATTTTCTATTGTTTAATCAAATGTAATACTATCTTGTACATCGAGACTCGTGCATTTCAGTATTCTGTTAATGATAAAAGCGACTGGGTGCACCGCGATAGGAGCTCGAACTCAACTGTGTCTGCGCTACTCTGTCTACTGCAAGAAACTTAAAGATCTCTTCAGTAAATACGTATAAAAGGAATATTTCGGTACGTTCTTCGGACAGTCATTCTTTTAGATTTTAAAAGAATCGAGAGACGTAACCGAAGATCGACGGGACAAAGCAAGAGATGAAGCTCCACTGACCAGGGCTTGGGTGTCAAACAGCTTGTACCATCCGATCACCATCTGATTGAGGTCCAGCTCATCCAGTATGATCTGTGCAATACCCATGAACACTTTTTTTCCCTCTATCCGACCGTAGTCTCCCCATACTGTCACCTGAAACAGTATGCAATAATGCGCATAAAATCGCAATTGAATTAAAAAAAGAAAATTAGAAAAACAGCCAACGACGTACCTGTAATATACAACCTCGGCAGTTTTCTTTGAAAGCCAATAATTGCGAACCATAGAATGGATCCAGCGTTTTTCTGGCCGTCGTGGTTTTCGCTTTCTCTATACATCTTTTACCGTTCACCAGATACAACTTCACGTAAGAAGCTGGAATAAGAGAGTCGAAAAACTAAGCGCGTCCGTATCACTTCGGCAATCGTGAAACTTATCAAAGTTTGACTAACCTGGTATTACTTTACTGCCTTGTTTCGCTTTGAGTTCTTTGGCACGTATGACCTCTACTTCAAGGTAACCCTTCGTATGGCTCAACGACAGCTGAATCTCGCCGAGGCAATGGGTAGCGAGTGCTTGTCTTCCGACCACTTGGCCTGGTCCGAGATCTTCAATGAAATTTCTCAACTGCCCGTCGCCTGCCATTCGCAGGCTGGGAGACCAACTGCAGTTTTTAAAATTATTTATTTAGTAAAGAAACGCAACTTATTCTGGGTATTAGAAAAAATATGAAGAATGATTTAAATAAAATGCTTGGAGAAATAATACAAGACTTCGGGTGAAGAAGAGTGAAAATTTAGCTGATAGTGTTTACCGTGCGACCAATGAAAAATGGGAACTCTATTTTATAAGTTTTCCTTTTTCCGTTTTCTTGTTCGCACACTAAACTTATACAAGATGTATATGTACAATGATCTTGACTGTTCTAACGTACGATAACCCACAGTAGAAAAAATAAAGCGCGAAAACTGCAAGCCGAAAATTATAGTATTCGAAGGAACTCTCTGATGCAATGAAGAAAATGCGAAGGAGAAAAATCATAAACGAAAGTATATTTCCGTAGGAGCGAGGGACAATTCTCGCAAGCCTTCGACGAAAGTTGTAAAAGATAGAGAACACACCTCATTCAGTTTGAGATAAGAAGAACTCACGCTGAAAGTGTAGTGTCAGTGTATAGTGAGTAAATATAATATTATACACATGGAAAAAAGAGATTATGTAAATAAGTTTAAAAACATATCAGATTGCTAAGACATGCATTTTAATCTAAATGCGCAGAAAGAGAGATTTTGGATAATTATTATAAATAACAGTAATCAGTCCATTTCAATGTATACAATCGAAGAAAAAAATGCAAAGAATATATAAATGTGCAATAATTAATTTCAATGATACAATATGAAAATTATTTTTAGAATTTCTATCTTGTATCTTTTTTTGATTATCGATAATTTTAACATACGACTGAGTACTGTTTCTTCGCTTACATTTATCTACTTAACATGCTTTATTAAAATCATACAAAAAATTAATTAAAATGATTTGTATTAACATACACTTACTTGTCGTTACGCCATTGGGAAGATTCACGTTACTAAAGATAAGCGGATCTTTTTAAAAACAGATTTGCTATAAATGTGGATATCCACATCGAGTATACATACAGCCATTCAAAATTATTGTTAATCTAATAACTAATCATACTTAGAAATTAGCTTTCGTAATATCTTATGAAATAAATATACATCCTTTTTGTGGAGTAATTATATCTAGTAGCATTGTCAGCCGTTTAAGATAGATATAATAATTTTAATATTATCATACCACCAATAAGTGCGACAGTATATTTGAGTGTCGGGCAAAGTCATATGAATAGAAGTTCATACATCCGATTGCACCCAATCATTTTCTCTGAAGTTTCGACCATATTACCGCTGCCAAAGAGTAAAATAACTTATTAGCAAAATTATTATTCTTAAACATTTTGTGCCAAACCGACAAAGCGTTTGCTTACACCCTGTAAGTCACGTAGGCACGCATACCTACGTTTAGTTTATTTTTAATTTCTTACTGTTACACCTCGAACTGGCAGGTACTTTAAAAGATACACACGCTGTACAATACCTATTCTACGATATATCAAACACACTTTATGGAAATGATAAGAAATCCATAAGACAGAGGGGATTACTTTACAAGAAACGTCGATATATCAATAAATAGCATAGTCGAGTATATAAAAGACAATGGATCGTACAGAAGTAGGTGGAAACCATTGGGAAGACGTGAAGTCCTGCGAAGACATTCTTAGGTGACATTCGACATATTCACAGGGTTTTTCTTACCATGTAGGTAGAAAATATGTAACTCCGCGACAATGAGATATCACATTGACATAGATACAAAAGTGCGTGTGTATGTGTATATATGTATGTGTGTGTACATTATATATGTGCAACGGTGCTCCGAGGTAATGCAGTACAATCATTTGCCACAATCAAGCAATTAAGCCAAGACGACAACAACACCGATAATGAACAACAATATTTTTATGGACGCTTTCATAAAAAGGAGACAGAAAAAGACAGTAGAATATAAATCCCACAGCTAATTCGTCGAAGACTGTACCTTATAATACATATTTTTTCCTCGCATTATAATATTGACATACAATACAAGTATTCTACTGATACAAAAAATATTACATTTCCTAAAATTTTTTTAATCCTGATTATATAAATTATTATTCAATTATTATATGTCAAATATAACTCAACGAAATAAAAAAAGGGGAGAATAAACAGGTGTAAAAACAAGTTACTCATCTTGCAATAAAACATGATGATATGATATACAAACATTAAATTTCTAATTTTCATTTATGGATTTTGTAAACAGCACTTTGTTTATGGATAGTATAATGGATAATATAAATCGAGAAAGGGACTGTGAGAAAAATCATATGAATAATCTAAATTGCAAATTGACAAAAATCGAAGAGATATGAAAAAAAGCGTGTGGTCACAATCATGTAATTACACAGTTCGAATCACGGACGTATTACTGACATACTTTCAATTATACGTCTAAAAATCGAATTAATAATCGATGTGGAGCGTTTATGATTTAGGTGTAGACAGATCTTGGCGCATACAAGGAGTAAGATATAGAAGAAGATAAATAAGCAAGATTATTCTTTGTCTATAACTAAGATTATTCTATGATAGCAATAATAATAATTTATTACACCATAATTATCTTGAGAATTTATACAACATATAAATAAATTTGTTAATTTTTCTAGTTAAATACATATTTTATACGAACGACAAAGAATAAGTTTCCATTGATTATAGAGTTAGAGTTAGAGTATGAAAAGACAATAAGCATGTACATTGACAAACGATAAGCAATGAGCTGCAAGCTGTGAACACCTCAAATAATGAACTTACTAAACAATATTCGAAAGCAAGTAATCATTAAACTGAGCAAGCGTTACATCCATGCTCGACATTACTTGTTATGTGCTCATAATTTTTGAATTTATATTAATTCATCTGTTAATATTTCTCATCTATCTACTCAGACTTTTTCATTCTATTTTCTCTTAGTACAGAAACTCAATAATATACGAGAAAAACCCTGTTTGAAATACATATATTTTAATAAGTCTAATATATTTAACACACAACAGAAATATACTTCAAACATAGAATTTGTTACTCTTATCTATATTTTCGTTATTTTCTCCCGATAATATATATTAATCTATAAACTCACCTTCATATAGCTCAATTACAACTTACAGCTCATTTTGCGTTTAGTCAAGGTGCAAGCGGCCTAAGAGGGCAGAATGTAAGTAAAATCACAGAGGAATAGAAATTAGTAGTAGGATCAGCGTCAAATGATAGAAGAAAAGAAACCGAAAAGAAGAAAGAAGAGAGAGAGTGAGAGAGAAGAGAGAGAGAGAGAGAGAGAGAGAGAGAGAGAGAGAGAGAGAGAAAGTAAGGGTATATATCAGGAATCTCGCGCTTTTTCCGCTTGCAGAATTGGTCGCCACAGGTGGAGTCCACTACTTACGAGCTTCCTTCGGAACTAGAAATCGAGTTGAGACTTCCGGCAGTATCGCTGGCTGCGGATCCTTTGTTGTCAAAGCGCTGGTAGGCCGGCATGATCTCCTCGGATCGTTGTATGCTGCACGGCGTGCTGTTACGTTTCCGGTTCGATAAGCCGGCACCGCGTGCCACGGCGCCGGCACTTCCACCAATGCTGATGATCATCCCGCCGCACTCTGCGTTGTAAACCAAACAAGAAATACCGCTAAACTATTGTCTTTTATTAATATCTGCGTACGCCGGTACTGCAGCGGCTCATCTCTCCCTCATCCTCAGGTATCCAAGAGAGCTACCGAATTTCCGGTTATTAATTTAGCCTATCTTCGCACGAGCAATGATAAAATAACAAACACAATTTCAACATGTAAGATTTTGTTGACTACTTCTCTCTCTCCCTCTCTCTCTCTCTCTCTCTCTCTCTCTCTCTCTCTCTCTGTGCCATGCAAATTTCTTCTCTCATGCTTTGTTTGCTTTCTCGTTTTTACTCTCTCAACTCTTTTTCCAGAAATAGTCTAATGATCAGTGATAAAAAATGCAGAACTGAAATGAGATCTTGTAATTCGAGAAACATTTTAAATTGAATTCTACATAGGTAGGAAAAGGGAATGTAAAAATTTATTGAGGTGTTATATTTAGAGTGAAATGTAACGGGATAACATTGCTCGGCCATTTGCATTTGACATTAACACAGGAATATATTTAATCTTAGTGTCCTACATGAAAAATTGTAAGTTTTGACGTTCGTCATATTACAAATAACGTGATAGCATTTATATGAACCATAACAGACTATTCTTTTTGGAATTACTAAATGCAAAATAAAATCAATTTATAGAAACATAAAATATCATTAAGACGATCCAATAAAAATTTGTTTTAATAGTAATAGATAGCACACAAAAGTATAGATAGATAAACCTTCAGTCGTCTAGTATGCTTCATTAATCTCCTTTTGAATAAATTTACGCAGGCTGTCGAAAAAAAAATTAGTCAGAAACAATTAATATATCTTCCTTTATATTGCTCTATAAAATTTAATTAGTTGTGACTTTAGAAAAATTAATATATATATTTAATCTACCATATTATTCCATGTTGTATGATTATTGAATCCGGACGCCTTAAGTACAAAGATAATTATATATACAATTATACATATACATACATTTTGTACACTTATAATTTGTACATCGAATTTAGAAAAATGCAATAAAAATGTATAATTATCAAGTTAGTACGTAAGGATTGTCCGGAAATAATTTATCTGACAGCACATTCAACGATAAATTGTAATCAATGACATCGCATTTATCTGACAGCACATTCAACGATAGATTTGTAATCAGTGACATCGCAGAAATATATATATATATATATATATATATAGTAACGTAAATATACTCCGTAAAAGCATGGCAACGATTCAGGACATCGAAAAGTCAAAAGCCGTGTGAGTAGCGTACTCTCACCTTAAGCACGTATCAACAGCGGCTTCTAAGAAATAATAAAAAAATTACGTATCACACAGGTGGCCAACTTACCTCGATGCAATTGAAAAATTCAAATTGACCACGCGACGATCTAGATTCAAAAGCTGTATGAAACGGAACGATTATAACGTGACACACGGTGCCGAGACACTATTCTAGAGTCACGAAAAAACGCCAGCACAACTATATTTGTGCAACTAGGATATGAGTTTCCTGATCTGCGTGGCTCGCGTCATGTCGGAATAAATATTACATAACTAGAGACGATGGATTCTGCATCTCTGAAGAAATATAAAAAAAAAACAGACGATTTAACACGTATATTGATAGAGCTTATTGTTAGAGCTTATTGTTAGGTTACAGCCCAGGAAACTCGTGCGAACGTTTCTCTAGAAATAACGTATCAATGCTACGTAGAAATAGCATCTACGATCTAGAATAACGAGAAGGAAAGGAATCACCTCGTGACTATTTGTAGAAACGTGCAGATTCGCAAAATACTTTCTCTTCGATTGTGTACAATAAAAAAAAAAAGAGAAAAATAATATTCGATGGCAACGCATACGAGAATCCTTTGCGGATCCGCTGTACTGAGCCGATTCAACTTTAGGCAAGAGAGTATTTTCCGACAACAATCACGAGAGAGACTCGCACGACTCCGACTAAAGCACGGCCTCTAAAAAGTGATGTGTAGTGTGTTTCATTGTTGCTGTTAACAACGGTGTTCATCGGTAGAGACAGTATTTCTTGTTCTTCCTATCGCAAGTCCTCCTGCAACGTGTACTCACATTTCGTCGAAGGCTTGATCCAATTTTACGACTAATGGGATCAGAGTATACCTGAGTAAAAATCTCTATCAATAATGAACGGTATTCATAGTCTGTTCTTATTTTAAGACCGTCTTAAGTAATATCATAAGATGTTAATACAGTTCTCCGATTGGTTCATGACATCTTAAAACTGATACTTGAGACGGTCTTAAATATAAGATCCGACTATGAGTACCACCCAGTACCTCGCTCTTCCACTCGCGCGACAATTTTTATTACGCGCTATATGGATTATACGTATCGTCCTTCATATTCCGCGACATAATAGTCTTCGTGCAAACACTCAGAATTCATAGTCGCGAAGACGTACGATTCGATGGTAAATGCCGCGCCCGCCCCCACGTAAAGACGTAAATCCCTCCTTCGCCCCCCCCCGGCCACAGTCGATCGCTCCCGTGTCAATGCAAAAGTAATGAGGAAAATAAAGTGAAAGAGAGATGAAAAAGAGAGAAGTGTTTCTACTGAGAGAGAGCAAATCGGACCTGTCCCCGTCGCCGCTCCCCTCGCCGTCGCTGCTCGCGGAGCTCGGCTGCCGGCCGCTCCTACCACCGACCGTGTCCTCCGGCGGCAGGACCTCCTCGCTCCTGTGAACTGTAAAGGACGACTTCCCCTTCTTCCCGAAACCCAGCCGCCGTTTCCGTCCTTCCTCGCCCACGCATGTACCACCAACAGACGCACGTGGTATGTTATGGATTTTGCGTGATGTGATAACAGTTTTGTTGTTCGTTTCGTTTCGTTCGTTCGTTCGTTCGTTCGTTTGTGGTTGCAAGTTGCGGTAGCAAGAGCAACAGTTGTGAGCATAATGTCAGTTTATAGAGTCGATTTTTTTACAGAGTATCGATTCAAGTTTTTTTTATTTTTTTTTATTTTGGCGATCGGTCCAGCAAATCGATGATGGTGATCCGTGTGGAGTGTTCCATGAACACGAGCACACGAAAGCGCGGGGCGACGATCGGCCGCCACGATGAGAAATCGTGCAGGTGGGTGCAGATCGATGACGTGAATGGTCCCCCAGCGTCGAGAGGTGGTTGGTTGGTAGAAGTAAAGTGTGAGTGTGTTCATGTCGAAGAAGAGGCAGATAGAGATGAGGAGGGATGGCGGAGAAAACAAGAATACAATTAGAATGTACATACTGCCCCGCTTATTGGGTTTTTTTGCTTTGTCACGATATGCTCTTGTTATCGTTCAATTCGTTACCCGTCGAATCGAATTGTAATGCAATCCGCGCAACCGTAACGACCAAGACTTGAAATATGAAGAATAAGGTACAACAGATAATGAATAATTAGTAAAATAAAATCATTCAAACAGAGCACAACGTACTTTTTGTATCATTTTCAATTTGTTTAGTAACTTAATCTTACGTTTCATGTGTGTATAAAATACCTACATTTAGTATTTTATATATAAAGTAGTTATAACTGTATATATAAAGTATGCATCGAAATATTTTATATACAAAATGCTTACATATAAAATATTACATGTCTTAAGTATTTTATACATGAAGTTTGTAATCAATCACACTAATTCTGCATTTCATCAACCGCGCACGTTTTCAAACACAAGCTTATTCTTGTTACTTTTTACCCGTGGTTTCTTATTCTTCTTATTCTCATTCTTCATTCATGTTTTGACTATAAACTTTATGTAAAACGTAACTAAAAATTTTTGTTGTATGCGTTCAAAGCTATTGAATTTATCTTCATTAACGTTTAACAAGATGCGTTCGTACATCGACGACATATTTGCATCATCCTGATTTGTACACACGTAGCGAGAGCACACCGTTATAATCTACACACTAACGATGCTAAACTACTCTATCCTAATTTACGAAATATTGATGTTCTGAAGAAAACGATATCCTTTTCACTAAAGAGAGAAGATATAAATGTCAGGAAAATAGAAAACTGTCTAATGTCGCGCAAGATGGTGTCATACATCGATCAAACGTTCTAATATCGCGCACCGGGAGACTTTAGTTTCGCGCGAACGATCGATCTTTACGAAAATCACGACTACGTATAACACGTAGAGACTAAACGCAAACTTAACTAGAAATGGCCAGCGTGACAATGTGTTACCTGTCGCAGATAATTGGCTGGTACTATTGCTCTTCTTGCCCAAACCCGCTTGGTACTGCACCGCGCTTCCGCTACTGCTGCCACTTCCGCTTTTACTTCCTGGCGAGCTCTTACGACCTCTCCTCGCTGCTTCTTCAACGTTCAATGCAATCGCAGTATCGCTGAAACTACCCGTGTCTGCGAAACAAGAACACGTACTTGTACACATTTAGAATTAAATCAGAGCGGCCCGAGGGTGAAGTAAAAACTGTGAGCCACGTCTCTGTGTTCTCGTCCTGTTTATTGTCACGTCAGTTTAGAAAATAGGGGAATGAAAGCACGAAGCAAACTTACATAATAGAATATAGCTTCGGTCAGTTAAACTAAAAATTTCGCAACACACGGTTAAAAACATAATTGTCATGTAAAATATAAGAAGCAATGCGCGTGTAATCTTTACTCTACTATCGTTGAAGAAAGACAGAAAAAGACGTTCGTGACTCGGCGAACTCAAAAGGAACTTTTAGAACGTTTGCGCGGACGTGTGTCCGTAGTTTATTAACTACCGCTAAATTCGAGTGCAACTAGTTCGTGACTGTAAATCTCAACGAAAATTCATGTTACACTTTTGCAGAGTTCAGTCTTCGCTCTCTTAGTTATATATATCACGTCATCGTGACAGTAAAATCGATGTCTGTTTAAAGAGAATTTATATTCAGTGAAAAATCAAAGCTATAAGTGTTAAACAAAATTTCTATTAAACAGCAAGATGTGGATACAGTAGATAAATACAATAGAATAGACATGGTAGAGAAATCAAATTTGATAATCAAGAAATATAATTTTAATAAGCGTAATTTTCGATATCATATAGATATGTAAAATTATTAAAAGTCCATAATTATATGATTATGTTTATTCAAGAAATAATATTTGGTAATGATTTCATGAAATTATGTTTATTCAATGGATAACGTAATCGATGCAAATATATCTTGTTATTAAAAAATGGAATTTATCGAAATAACATTTTAGAGAGCTAATTTCAATCACTATGAACTTTCTCCCTTACCTTTTTCGTCCTGCGGCACATCGGCATTACTGAGACTTCTGGTGAACTGACTTCTCTTATCGTGCTCGTCATGGCCATTGTCGATGACCTGGCGTCTGGACGTCTTCTCGTACGAGCTCGACTGACTGGTGTACTCGCTGCTTTCGGGCATAGATGAAGAACGACGATTCCGAGCGTCGTCGTCGTCGCGACGATCGGCGACGGCGGCGACGACGTCGACGTCGTAAATGGATTTTTTTCGGGATCGTCGTCGAGCGGACGACAAGGATGACGGCGGCAACGGTGGCAGAAACGTCGACGCCACATCGGCGACATTGGCGAGCGGCGACGTTTTCGTGTTTTGTGGGTGTTGGTGGTGATGATCGTCGATCCGTGGGTGGTAGTTTTTAGCAGTGTCGGAGGTAGCGGTTTGGGAATCAAAGAGACTCGAATTAGCGTTACCAGGGCGGGGTGCTCGGTTACGGGGCCTACGCGGATCGCACGGGCCAAATCCGCAGTTCTCGCTGCATTGGCTCTCGCTCTCCATCGAGTACTCGTAGTACTCGAGGGTGTCGCTGATCGCCACGTTCCTCTTACTACTTCCCTGCGGTTGCTGGTGCTGCGCTTGCTGCTGCTGATGCTGCCGTTGCTGCTGCGGTTGCTGCTGATACTGCTGACTTGAGTGCCGCTGTTGCTGCTGATGGAGCTGCACGAATTGCTGCTGACGCTGCCTCTTCTCGAGCATTTCGAGATCCCTAGCCTCCGGACAGCTGCTGTTCCGCCTACGATATCTATGCTTCGTCTCTAACGATGAACGCCGAAGATCGTCACCCTTTCGCGATAGCGATCCCGACCTACCTAACTCCGAGGAGGACAGTGCTAGCTCACGACACTCCGGGCAACTACTCTTACGCCTAGTGCGCGATACGTATCGCGCATCGCGACTCGAAGAACGTTGCGACCCTGACCTAACTAGCCCGCGTGCCACCGGATAACTGCGATCCTGATATCGGTCCTCGTGATCGTATCTTGCGTCTAAGTAGCTATCACGGTCTTGTTCCGCGTCAAAGAAGCCCGATCTAATGCCGTCGTTTGTTCTAGCGTCCGCCACGTAGCCCGAAGTACGACGGAAATAATCAGCGCCGACTACCGTCTCCATTGACCCGAACTCCTCGTCAGATTCCAGTACAGTTCTCTCACCGTTTCCTCGCGGACCATACATTCGTAGATCTCTACTCTCTGGACAACTGCTGTTTCGCTTGCGACGGTACATACGTCTGGCGCGGTCTGCAAGCGAGTTCACGTCTTCGTCTGAGTGTAGGGTCGGCGTGGACTCCGTTCGTTGGATTGTCATCAATTTCTTGCTCTCCATTCTCGATTGAGCGCCTGACACGTCTCTGGTCCGTGGCAGGGTCTCGTAGTCACCTGCGCCTCCATCTCTACTGCCTCTCCTATTTCTTCGCCTTCGTCTTCGCGGCACGAATCCATCCTCGTATGTTTCCGCCTTACTGTGCGTAGTCCAATAATCGTAGTCGTCGGACGAACGAAAACTGACGTAATCGTTCGTCGTGAACTTTTTGTCATCATCATCAGATAGTGCATAACATTTTCCCTGAACAGCACAAGAACGTTTCGTTATATCATGAAAATATTCACCTTCGCGCACTGATCCACTAGTTCTTAAGGCACAAATGCCTTTGTCTAGGTAACTAAACTGCTTCTGTTCGTAGTCCTTTTCCCGATCTATAAATCCTTCGTCGTAATCAGTGTCCCAGTTCTCGCGAGTCTTATACCTATCCTCTTGATAAGAACGACCAGTTGCTCCATGAGACCGCAGGACACCTTTTACGTTCTTCGACATCCACTCATCCATGTTAGTGGATTTTGTGACATCGTGGATTTTTGTGGCGGTTCTCGCGAGAATATCACGATCATAATTTTTACTAGATGAAAAAGTTTCCTCAATATTACTATAGACATCACCAATCGAAGTACGAAGATCGCTGTCTACTTTCTTCGTTCTTGTCCCTGGAGATATATCCCTAATATACGAGGTGTCGTGATTCAAGTAACTTCCATCCATGTATTTTTTCTTACTAGTATCATCCTTGTCCAGAACATTTCTAAGATTAGCACGGTCGTTGTCACTGAAGAGACCATTGTCGTCCGTTAAACGGGAACTATAAGAAGCTTGATAATCGTCGGTCTCGGTGTTCTGCTTGTCGAAACTTGGAACGTAAATCTCCGTTCCTGTTTCGCCGCAACTAAATTCCGAGTCATATCCATAAAACGGTTTGTGGTCCTGATCGAGCAGAAAATCGTAATTTGTCTCTTTATTCGTGAGACTCGTAGGCACTTTGTCGTCACCGTTAGAATCGTAGTAGGATTTGCTCTGATCGTCCAGCGCCGGTATCTTGTCACCATACCCGGCGTCGCTGAGAGAGAGATTCCGCTTGAGTTTTCTTCTGGCCGTCCTGAGACTGTCGTCGCTGAATATGTTGCTCGAAATGCTCTCGTACTCGAAACTCTTGGCCCGGCGCGATAGCAGACCGACGGCCCCTGGCCTAGTATCGAAACGATCACCGTATGTATCGTGCATCACGTCGAAGCTCCTAGTCTTAGCGGACAAAAAAGACCTACGCGGATGCAATCTAGCGTCTATGCTCCTAATATCGAAATGATCAGGGAAGTCGATCGAATCGACAATCGGTCGCCTTGTCCTCGTCTTCGTCCTCGTCGTCATGGTCATCGTCGTCGTCGTCGTCGTCGTCGTCGTCGTCGTCGTCATCGACGTCGTCGTCGTCATCGTCGTTTTCATCACCGCGGAATTGTTACGTGCACGCGACAATGTATCAAATCCTCCTGCGAGATACGGCGTCGAATACCTAGAGCGAAACTTTTCCACAAAACGATCGTTAAAGTTGACGCGGAGGCAATCTTCGACGTATATCGCCGGTATACGATTCTTAGCGCTACTAGCTACGAGTCTCTCTGGCTTGAGTATGTACCCCTCGGAAACGCTGTACTCGCTGGTCTCGGAGCTGTAATATCTCAGCATGTTCTCGTCGACGGTCTGCGATCTCGTGAATGGCGTACACATCTTTTTGTACAACGAGCGTACCACTGCGGACTTGCTCCGTACGAGGGGATGTAGGGTGGGACACTTGCTAGGGTTGTTGCTTTTGGGCTTGATGGGACAATGACATTCGCTGTAGGGTACCCTAAGTTTGTGCCTGCGCCTATTGCGCCTAGGGGGCGAAGGTATGGGGGATATGGCACCGGGTATTAAAACTGTCGGTCTGTAAACAATGTTTTTCATATAGAGAGTTTAGCACTTTTGCGGGAACACAGCCAAAGGGTAAGCCCATTCCGCTTTTCATCTTTCTTTAGCTCCTTTTTCTCTCTTTTTTTTTTTTATTATTTAACCGCGCGTTCGCGATCGATCGAACGCATATCGGTCATTAACATCTCAGAACTCGACTCTGTCGATTCGCCGAGAACAACGGGTCGGCATTTCAGAAGAGACACGCGGCGATCGATGTACTTAGCAATGCTTTTTCTTCATTTCTATGAACGCGATGAGACACAACTACCTAACCGTTCGACCAACGCCACGCACTGATCCCTGCTTTCTTAGAATGGGATACTAATTAAATGGACATTGACACAGTGCATAGGAAGTGCAATCTAATCGTTCTATAGAGAAGGCGCGAAGGATATCGGAAGACTTGACTCGTACACAAGCAGGATGTGAAAATGTGCAACTACGGGATATCCATTTAGTTGACAATGTCCATTTAATCCAGGGATTTTCCTTGACTCGAGAGGTTGAGCCGATGAGTGTGCTATTCTTCAGATTATCGATTTTATCGTGACATAAAGGATGTATTACGATGCATCCTAATGTTACAGCGATATATGTTTAAAACAGCACGCTCGATGCTCAGATCCTCCTTTCTAACGGGGTATTCTATTGAATCTGCGTTGCTTTGCACATTGACTGCCGCAACGCGAGGTAATTCGTATGCTAAAATAACGGAAATTTAATTATAAAACTATACTCACATTAGCGCTCTCGATCCACGTGGACGTTCCGATTGAGTACTAAAGGCACTGCTCGTTACCGAAGCTATGCTTTCCATGTCAGAATCTCCAAGATCACCCAATACATCTTTGTCGGGACTTAAATGCCCCCTCCTCGGCCTGTGCATTCTGTGAGCGTGACTGTGTGACAATGTTAATGGATCGTGTCCGATTGAAGGAAGATCCGAGTCCGAAAGGCCACTATAATGCCTTTCCCAGCCTGAGAATAAATTAATCAATTATTGAAGATACACAATAAAAATTTATAAAAAGAATAAGTTAATATATTGACTGTTATCTTGGTTTTCATTCTTTCAGTAGTACCAAAAAAATAAGCGAATATCGGAAAAATGCAATAACTTTTCCGATAAAAAACATTAAACCTCTCATACCCGTGCTCCTGTATATCGACTGTCTGTTGCGATGTCTCATGAATCTTGCTCGTTCCTCAAAATCTTGCGCGACTCTTTCCTTTAAAGCTGCCGGGATTTGAGGTAGCTGACGTTTCTTTGGCGATCCAGTAGGTGTAGCGGTCGCCGATCTCGAGCCAAATCTAAATAGGAGCAATGGTAAGTCCAGTTCTGATTCCCACAAGTATGTAATCTAGATAATGTCAAAAGAGTTTTCCCCCTGTGATATTTTATACCTCGTCGTATGAACGTATCCGTGCGAGTAGGGAATCGATCTATGCTCGGGTGGAGACAAGGAACGATGACCGGTGGGACTCTGAGACCTTCCTCGATATCTAATGCTTGGAGAATCCATAGGTGCCGCGCTATGCGACCTGTGACCCATCATTCCCCGATGGATCTCGTCCTGCGGTACGTATTTAATAATGTACATCTCAATAAATGTTATCTAATAACATGTATATTTCAAAAATAGAATATCTATATTCTTTTTCCATTCACGCATTGAGAGAACGATTTTACTAAAGCATCTAAAAATGTAATTAAGTACAGATTTGAAAATAATTTTGTTTAAGCCATCAAAATAATTATGTAAGATGTTCTTAAACTAATTGCTAGAATGTTAAAACTTTTTGCAGCATTGTCATCAACGCTTAAATTCTACACAATTACTTTGATGATCCAATAAAATTATTTTCAGATCTAACTAAGTTTTTAAATACTTCAACAGAACTATGCGTAATCATCGATTATAAGCCATGTTATTTATTTTAGTCTAGTTAAAAGTTCCCGTCAAAGCTCAGATATTGTCACTTTCTTTTATAAATGCTCCATTAAAAAAATTTTTCCGATCAGTGCTCAGATGATAATTAAAAACATAAACCTCGAACGCTTACCTTACGATATGTCTGGTAACTCGAGCCGATAGTAGCGGGTTGGTCACGAGAAATCATTAGGGCTGCCCTTTTGCGTCCCTGAGGTGACATATCTCTTCGACTCCGATGCTCACCATCGATGCAGAGTTCTCTCTCCGGCGGTGGGCTAGAATAGTGGCTGCTCCAGCATGCGTTCATTTTTTTTCATCAATCAGTGAATGTTGCGTGCCTTACAAGTTAAATGAGGCGAGTGCTGTGATCTCGCGCTAATCATTAAAATGCATGCGGCCAGGATGGTGGGAAAGCGGAAAAAAAGATGTTCAGAACGCTAGGAGCGAGAATGAGCTACACAGCACCGAGGACGGAGCCAAAACATCAAAATAAAAATAAAATCCGCAAAGTCCTTTCATTCGTTATCTTTCAAATCTTCTTCGTATCTTTCATATTTTGGCACATAAAATATAAGCGTGAGCTCAATTCGACTTTTCAGATTGCAAACTGCGAATGCGTATCTCCTAATTTGGCGCGAAGCAGCTCCAAGTTACTCGGCAATGCAGTCGAACGTTCTCCTTGGTGTTCTCGATCGCGAGACTCTTTTCGTTGCCAAAAATGAAAGTATGCGCGATAAAAAAAGAGGGTGACTCGCCATAAATTAAGAATATGCCGTGTAAGTGCGTTAGATGAGTGCCAAGTACTACGTAAGTATTGCACGTCGAAAAGAACGACCGTGGCGCGAAGTGTGTAAGATATCCAGAATAATTTTCACCACTTTTGGCAACGAAAATCTGGCGAATCGCAATCGAAGCTTCGAGAAACTCAATCCACCCCGGCCGATGCACTGCAATGCACTAAGCATTCTAGAAGCCATGTCTTGTCGCATCTAATACAATATGCGTATATGCAAGAAGCAATGACAGCATGACGTCTAAAGTGCCTACATGAATGGCGATTTGCTAAATATTCGTATTTAACATATCGTTGTTCATTTCACTATGTTTTCGCGCCTTGACAAAGAACGAAAACGAAGGATAGATATTGTCTCAAAAATTTTATAACACTGAAACATATTGTGCATTGCAATATTCACCGACTTGCGTATACAATATCGCGCGCGTAAAAAAGTACAAAAGACGTTAGAGATTTTCTGTTTGTCGATAGTAGTTCCCGTCACCGACGACGTCCGTATCAGGGTCGCTGTTTCTTTTTTTCTCCGAAAAAAAAAAGAAAGGACACTTTCTTTCCTCCTTTCCTCCCATCCACGCTTGGAAGTAATATCCTTGTCAAATGAAGGTCTTTGTTGTCCGTTCTTAAATTAAATTAGCTATATGATCACGTCAGTACACGTCCCGTTGTCACGTCCCTATTACATCTCCGGCTTGTCGGCATGACTAACTGACTGATCTACGCGCAATACAGAACCTAGCGGTGAGGATGCAAGACGTGTGACTGCGTGATTCGTGAAAGAGAAGATATAAATTGTAATGGCCGTACCGCTTATAATTTGACGGCATATTATGAAACCTAAAAAATAAATCACAAAGCACACGATTAAAATTAAAATCAATGGGCGATGGCGCGGCCGCGGCCGACGCGTCATTGTCTATTTTTTTTATCTCTCCACAAGTTATACATTTTTAATATGAAACATTTTGTCCGCATTAAATGTATCAATTTAAAATATGTCCAACAACAGATTTTTATAGACGCGTATCCTAACAAAAATTTCTGGTTGAAAATGGACGAATTAGAAGAGTCTGATCATATTTATCAGAATTCTGGTTATCTCAATTGGAATTATAATAGATCAAATTAGAACATTCTTTGTCCATTTTTGACCTGAATTCCAATTAATGCAACCAGACTATTTTTTCAGTGTAATATTTTTTAATTCTATCAATATTTTTAGGATATCGCGAGGACACGAAAAAAATGGTATAGAATTTGTATAATAGTATGGAAATAAATTTTTTTGTAATTCTCGTGTGATACATCAGAAAACCTATTCGTAGTTCGCCATTAAATATATATAATAACGTCCGCGCAGAATTATAATAATAATATTTTATTAAAATGTAGACATTTTGTTCATTGTATTAGTCGTCGGGTTGATTTGACGACGATAGATATGTTAATATAACTGGCGAAACCCTTTCGAATAATCTCATTAAACGATATTGAAGGTTGTTTAAATATGCGTAGGATGTCCGCTGCTCTCAAAGCAGACTGGAATGTTTCAATTATTCGGAGAAAGCTTTTACAGGCTAATGCGCGCTTAGAAGCGTTCACTTTGCAGATCGAAGCTGTACGATATAAAAAAAAGTGCAGAGCGACGCCGGATAGTATCTCGGCTTATCCTCATCTCTGCCACTCTACCTGCCAAGCCTATCGAAGATAGCCTACGTGTTCATTGAATTCGCTACATTGATTCGATTTGCCGCGTGTATCGTCGATGAAAAATTTTATGGGCAAGCTATCTTTAAAGCGAGAGCAAGACGTGTGTTGACATTAAAACAATTTCAAAAAGTTTACTTGCTAAAGGGAGTTGAGGGGAATATGAGAATTATAAATATCGCGCATATGCATATCACGAATTTTGTTACGTAATAAATTTCGTTGTCGTTGATGATTAATTCACATCAATGCAGATTTCACAAACTTCATATTTTTGTAACTGAATAATTTATTACAACAGCAATAAATTATTATGTATTTAACTTTCTTCTCTGAGATCCATTAATTTAGTAACTGTGCGATTTGGAATGAGCTCATTATTGTTATAGATTAACTCTTAAAACAGTTATCTTCTTATCTTCATTTTCTTTTGACGTGTACTATTGTTTCTTTCATTTCGCACACAAGTAGAGACTCGAAAACTTCGACACAAAAATTACTTTACACTCAAGAATAATAATCGGAAATTGTCACTGAAGTATTAATATGAATACGAATTTCAGACTGACTTCCGGAGCTAGCAACGGTCGCGGGACAACTGCTATGTCAATTGGCTTGTTGCCCAGTTTTATAACTTAGCTTTTACCCTCTCTCTTTCTTTCGATTGACCCCTCCCGTTCGAGTCTTATCTTTTTTCAGACATCCGTTAGCTATCATTTATTTTATATATTCGTACTTGTCTCTATTTTCCCTCTGCACTTGGCTTACATTTTAGTCGCGTAAGAAAGAAAGCAAATCAGAACTCAATATCGGAACCGCTTCCAAAATTTCACGGAAACTATTTTCAAATTATTAAAAGAAACAACTCTCTACAATAACTTTATGACAAATGATCGGTAAAAAGAGTAAAAGAAATTAATGAAGACTTTTTTATCGTGTATTTATTTTAAGCCACGTAAAGTTCTCTCTAATTGCATAGATTCGATAAACGTCCAATTCTAACGGTAGGATATTAAAGGAAGAAGTTCTTGGGGAAAATATTCTGTATCGTACACTGAAATAACGTTTCTTTGTACAATAAAGATCGTAACAATAACGATAATAGTTACGACATCTGTAAACTAGATTTTAAATCGAGGACAGCAACTCTGCCAAATTAACATTGTAATTCCTACCCATCAAGTATGCTGAATTCATTTGGATGCCGTATTTAATTTTCAGTAATGTATAAAATATAGACTTATCTCTATTCGATATCTTATGATTCTCGCATAAACGTTTCGATTTGCGTATGACGGATTTATGCAGTATTCAACGGAGACATTATAAGCTAGTTGAATTAAGCGATTTTTTTTCCGACAGTTTCAATATACTCTCTTTCGTTAGACCAGGAGATTTATATATATTACAAAGATTTTAAGAAATAGTCTTACCTAGAGGAACTGCCAATACTGCTTATGCTGGCACCGTCAGCCGTTCTCCTCTGTTCTCTAGACACGTCACAATCCGTAATGTCGCACTCCGAGGTGTCGGAGTCACTTAATCTCGAGGTGGTCGATGGCGGACTAAGATGACAATCTATCATGTCATCATCTTGGTAATGCCTGAAGAGTAAAAATAGTTAATAGTCTTAACGGTAATAGCCATTTTGTCGCAATATTAAATTTATTTTTATTTGTTTAGAAACAAAAGAATATGGACAGAATGAATTTGTCGTAAAATACAGATTTCTGAGACCCACGAGATAAGACATTGCACAATGTTACGTCACATTATACGCAGAGAGAGAGGTATAACATAGGAACATTGTCAAACATTCCGTAAGGGATTCGTATCGATGCGAAGCATTTATTTGATCGCTTTTAGCATTGGCATTGGAACTACTAGCATCCGCGAGTGCGAGTCATACCTAACGTGCCGGTGTTCTCCGTGAGCGGTCAGAGAATGCCATTCTGGTTCCTCGTCCAGGAGACATACTGCCAATTCCAGGACAGCCTCGCCGAGGAAATCGTTCGCCTCGTACCTAGCGTAGTCCCAGACCGTAATCTCCAGTGCTCTCTTCCTCAGCTCCGAACGTCTGACTCCATTATAAACGAAAGTCTGATTCCATCTGGGATCGTTCGTGTTTGCCACAGTCTTCGTACGTCGTTTCGATTTTTCGCTATAGTGACATTTAAAAAAAGAGCGTATAAAATATCCGAAAGTTTAGTCGGTAATTATGTTAGAATAAAATAGACCACAAACTGAATAATCATTGTTAAAATATTTTGCACGGAAAGAACAATTTTGATAAAATATCTAAAAATTTAGGTAGATACAGACCTGAAAATAATCTTGTTGGACCATCAAAATAATTATGCAGAAAACTCAAGCATGATGAGCAATGCTGCATAAAGTTTCAACATTCTATCAACCAGTTTGAGCGTCCTACATAATTATTTTGCTAATCTAACAAAATTATTTTCAGACCTACATAACTAAATATTTTTAGGTCTACTTCAGCAAAACCGTTCTTTTTCGTGTAAAACAAAATTATAATGTTAACGTATTTACATCAAATAATATATTTTAAACAATGTATTTAGTTGAGTTTTCATGATATTTGATTGAATTATCTGTAGATGCTTCGATGCTCAAATTATGAATATCGGAGCATTCACAGGTATTACGCGTATTTCTTCGAAATTTTCGATTGAAATGTACTGTCATCGAATACTATAAAATAATAATACTCAGTAAATTCACTTACCTTTTGTCAGGAAGCAGAAAAACTTTGGCGTAAGGGTTTCTAGGTTGGCCGTTGCTCTTTGGGGTGAGCCCCGCGGCGCATATTATCGTGACGATCAGCTGAAGTCCCACGGGATCGAAGCCCAGCTTCACCTGGATGCTGCCGCCCACGTTCGCATTTCCGGTCGGATGTCGGGAGTGTCGACTGCGTCCTTGGGCGTACAGGTCCGGCGAGCCCGGCGACGTCACTAAAACCGAGGGTTTCTCACGCCTCGCGTCGTACAATTCTGCAAGTGATCGTGCAGCTTCGACTAGGATATAACTTTCCGTATCTACGATCTTGCAGCGATTCACGTGAAGAGAAGGTACGCGCGAGATTCGTCATGAGGAAAGTAACGAATAGAAGTAAGAGACGACGGTAAATGCAGAAGAAGAAATTCGGGTGATCCAATGAATGAACAAACTCTCATGCTTTCATTGCGCTAACATATTTATTGCCAACCGATCACTGGCACTCACATTTATTGGCAATGAATATGTTAATATTTATGTTCATACGATATGTATTAGATAAATACTCAAACGACGAAAGATTGAAAATGTATCCTCAAGACGTCCAAAGTAGTATTTGAAAGATTGAGATGTCTATTAGACGTCTGTTCGAAAAATCTCTGCGTCGATCGGATACTTGAGTGTGCGAAATTATAGATGCGAAAACCAAGTTCTATCTCACAACGTCATCGAACCCCTAGGGATGTTGCAAAATCGATAAACTATTTCTGAACAGTTCTGGAAACACCCACGTCTTTCGTAGAAGTGGAGTCCGCATGCACGGGTTCTCACAATCACGGAAATCCGTGACAACGAGCCACGAAAGGAATAAGGGGAGTTATTATGATAATAATGTTAGATCGATATATAGTGGAGATAATAGACAGTAGTGAATACAGCAAATTACACTTATCCATAAGGATTACACGAGATACTCGTGATTTGTTATAAGTAGAGAGGAAGCACGATATGAGGGATTTATATATTATATATCGGCATCTTTATATCTTGTATAATACATATAATATATAATAGTTGTTGCTCCCATAAGACTATACCTATACAACGGTGCTCTTTTAACGAAGGGAGGAGGAGGGGTGCATTAGCACTACGATCTACAACTACGTTAAACATCGACGATACTCAAGGCAGAATAAATAGTAAATCAATCTTCGTTGCTTCGCCATACATCTTGTCGTAGCATCGAAATCATGATTCCGGTCCCGTTTGTTGAGATTTGAAGGCAAAATCTCACGAAACGGTGGTCGATAATGGAGATAAAAGGCTAATGGTACAGGCAAGAAACACTGATCAATAGAAAATGGTTTAAAGAAAGTTGTCTGAGGCCTACCCCATAGTAAGCATTTCTTAAGACCTGAAATGCGAAAAATGTAATCCGTAGCATAATGTTATTTTTTATATGCTTAATACGTATACTCATGCGAGTAACGCAGTGTTAGTAACGAGAGGCACATTGCACTGTTTTATGTGTAATGAGATTTAATTAATAAATATTTTATTAATCAGAATAATTATTTTTCAACTCTCTTCCGTCTGTTTTTAATTTGTGCTGATTTTCTTATTGTTCATCTTCCCGATAAATCTTACCTAAAATAGAGCAAGAAGATTTACGGAAAAATTTTTTTGAATGAAACAAACTACGTTAATATTTTCTTTGATCAACTAAAAGGAAGATGTAAATGCATTTCAAACAAAATACTTCTGATTCTATAATAATCACATTCAGTTTAAAACAACACATCTTCCTAATGTACTCTTTTCTAACTCTTTGTTGCTACATCCAAATTGACATCCTGAGAAGAATGAAAGCCGATCTACCTAAAACGATCTGATCCCTTTTAATTGTATAATTACCATTTGTGTATATACCTGCAGAATACAAACAATAACGTTACAACAATATAATTATAATTGCTCATTTAATATATAATAGTACAAATATAATAATAATATAACACATGTTGTATAACACACTGTTCAGTAGAAAATTATAACATTAAGGAGTTATATATGTTTAGAGGGCTGAAAAAAGCGATTTTTAAGGATTTTTTTTAAACAAAATGAAACCATATACATTTGTTTAAGTTTACATATCCAATAAAGTTATATTTGAAGTATATTTCAAAATTTTTTCGTACAAAAATATTCAATAATTGTGAATCTGTGCCGGTCTACGGAGATGTGTTTTAAAAAAAGTGGTTTTGCGGTGAGCAGCATAACTCGGCAGGAACTCATCTGAAATCAGAAATCCAAAAAAAATTCATTAGTACATGACAATAG
>NW_017300081.1:1405455-1414791 GCF_001594075.2 Trachymyrmex cornetzi | reverse complement strand
TGCATATATATATATGTATATATATATATATACATATATATAATTTTTTATAACGCTTATTAAAATGTTTATTAGAATAACGCTCGATACTAAAAGCCCACATGCACGACTACTATATTATACCAAATTAATGATAAGTATATTTAGAGTTTTATAAAAAAAAATATGTTACAAGTATATTCCGAGTTTGAGCGAAACGAGTCGGTGATAGAATAATCTAGATCACGACATTTGTGATACATAGAAGCGAAATCAAGTCGGAAGACGGCCGGAAACGAAACGTGCTCTGTGTATAGTCACCTTTGTGGTGCGGCGTCGGAGGTCCGGAGATGGTTTCGTGTTTCTGTCTCCATTGGCTTTGAGCAACGATTCTCCTGGATGTCATGGGCGTCGATGGGCCCGGTCCTGCAGGCGCCATGCCCATTGTCGACAACTTTCTCTCAACTATGAGCTCAATCTGTGGCTCCAACCTCGATTCGGCGATAATGTCGTAAACCTCCCGGAAGCTTTTGCCTTGAAGGGACCTTCCATTCCACGCGATCACCTCGTCACCTGAAACAGCCGCAAGGGATCGAGCGTCGTCCAATTCGTTCTTATGGACGGTCGTGGGAACGGAAACGGTTTGCTCGCGATTGTTACGAGTGCTGTCGACAAGCCGTGCGCTTTCAAAGCGTCAAAGTTGAAAGTACGGATTTACCACGACAAAATTTATTAATTAATGCAAAACTAATAATCAATTTCCGATTATGATTTTTCTGAAGCAGAGCGACAAAAATTTATAGTCAGTATTCCGTAACAAAGTTTATCATCATGTATTATCATAATTTCGTCGTAAATAGATAAGACCCGGACGATTAAAAAATTCTCCGAATTGCTTGATCCGAACTTTATAATCTTACCGGGTCTAAGTTGACCTTCTACGTCCGCCGTGCTACCCTTTTTCACTTTCTCGATCAGAGCACCCATGGAACCATCTTCTAATAGCTTGCCACCGACAACTTTTAGTCCGAGTATACTACTACAGCTTCCGGAGCCGGCCGATTTTCGTAAAACCATGTGGCCGATGATCTTCTGACCGTCCTCGCTCGCTTGCCAGGATAATGGATGCTACGGAGCGCGGACAGTATTTCTTTACTGATAATGAGTGTCATACCTTCATAAACCATTAACTATACATATGGAATGATAGTCCGGATTCTGGTCTGATCTTAATCCAGAAGTTATAGATCCAAATGTGCTTACATAAGAAAATTAATAAAATTCGAGATATTTTATGTGACATTAATTAATAACCAGTATGACTTAATATAATTATGAAATATACTGTTGTTTTATTGTAAAAGTAATTAGTTACAAATCACATTCTAGAAACTCATTGTTTGTAAGAAACTTGTATAATTTCATCGGTTTCCAGTATCCTGACATATTTCCATTTTATTGATCTATATTTACTAATTAAAACACAACTAATAGAAAACAATTGCAGCACACATCAGTTTACAAATAGGTATTGAGAAATGCTTTGCGTCTTGCAACACATTTCTCTTGCATGGAATGCACTACTTGAGCTTAAAAAATGTTGTAAGATACAAATGTATAATTTTGAAACTAGCATAAGATTTGAGAGGATACGAATTGGTAAATTATGTCGATATACAAAAAAGAACAATATAATTAATTAGAAAATGGAAACAACTTTAATTGACTACTTTAAATAAGTTGTTTCTAACAAGTAAAAGCTTCACGTTTTTAACTTTCACGAAACCTTTCGCTATCCTCTCAACGAAAACAGTGGTCTTTATGATTTTCGACGATCTGGATACGTCGGAAAATTTAGAACAAGCAACCCATGCTGTTGTAACATGAAACATATAAAAGCGAATAGTGGCCATTGCTTCATGCGCTACATGCGTGATTAGCAAATATTACAATACGTAGGCATTCTGTACGGCATGCATCCCGCACCTGTCCAATTTTTCAATGTCCAAAGATCCCCGGAAAACTTAGAAAAAATTATAGATATACATGTATTGCAGACATGCAAATAACACTGCGTGGTCGTCAATATGCGTAATATTGCGCAAAAATCCTGAGCGTGATGTATTTCTATCTGAGAACGACACGATTCACCAGGTGGATCTACTTTAGGGAAAGGGGTTCGCCTCTTTTTGGCTTCTGTCCTATCAAATGTTGAGCTTCTCAATATCTAATACGAGATTCATAGAAAGCCCGAAGTCTTGTAAGACAGGATTTTAACTCAAATTTTTATTCGTAAAATTATTACATTTTTTTTACTATAGTGGATTTAACAATAGCAATGCTAAACATTACTGGAAAATTAGAAAGTAAAGTTTACACAATCAATCGTATATTCTCGAAAAAAGCTCAAATTTCTGAAATTTCTTAATAGATTCAACCATTTTACAATCCATTTCTACTTTTACGCCAGTAAAATATTTAAAAAGTAATTTTAATCGTTGTAATAATAATGTTTATGATCATGTTGTAATGCAAGTTGAAAGAACTTCCTGTCAGATATGTCCGAAACGCAATGCTTAGCAACATTAAATACCAGACGACAATTAAGCTCCTTGTTCGTGATTAAACAATAGTATTATAGAAACTTCTTTCAATAGTACAGCAGTTATATAACTGCTCGAAATCGTAATAATTGAAGAGATATTAAAAAATCCTTTGCTCAGAACTGATCGACGACAACTAACGAGGTCGTCAAGTCTCGTCAGTTGCGATATCCTTTGGCCGCGATCCAATTTGATTAATTATGAAACAGAAACGTTTTTCTTTCGAGAACTGGCAACTTTGCCAATCCTTTAATTGGATCATTTTAGACGTGATTTGCCTCGCGAAAGAATCACGTGAAATTTTCTAAGTCACTAAAATACACAGTTAACAAAAATACAATATCGCAATGCATTTTTATTGAATAAGATCTGCGTCTGCCAGGACGCGACACAATTATCGATCGGATATAATCGCACAAATTAATTCCCGCATCATCAAGTCCCGTACCTTCCTCCTTCGATTTATTCGAAAGTCAGTAGAATCAATCGCGCTCGACAGTGTTTAGTTTCCTCGTTTTTGCCTTCACGCATCGCAATCAGTTTCCACTTTTGCCTCCGAGAAAATAGAAGTAAGCCTCGAGTTACGTGACTTGTTTGGAAAATAGGAGTGAAAAAGATTGATCCCGATCGAGTTGCTTCAAGAGATACGTAAGTCGTTGCCAAATAAATTACCCGATTGCCGACTGTTTATCCAGGGAATTTAATCTTGGTTATTTGCTTCGTATAATTGGACCGCGATCGCTGCAGCCTATCTTCTTAGTCTATCGAACAATGAACGGTGCACGCAATATTTCGTCCATTCGAACAGAAACTTTGCAAAAATGTTTAAATCTAGAACTGCAGTCGTAAAATATTTCACGGATATTCTATAATTAGCAATAGTTAGCATGTCTAATACTTATTTAATTTTCTTAACGTTTCTAAATAATTTATTTTTAAAACGATATAAATAGATCTTTATTTATTTGTCAATAACTGCGAAGAAATCAAGTTTTATATCGTTACAGCGTTCCTCCTCCATCTGGAAGATTGAAAGCATCGATCAATGTTATTTTCTGCTAATTCCGACAAAAATAGATATCAAATCGAATCATCTTCATGAAGTATTTATAACTGGCTATGTAATTTTATTTCGTTTTAGATTTCAATAAAATTTTCCTAAATTTTTTTTAATAAGAAGATACAATAATCTATAATTAAATCGTGATTACTATTTATTATCCATTTTCGTTATTTGAGTATTGATTCGTTTATATAGAATATTTTATTTCCACAACTATTAATCAAACACACACAGACGCATACATTTATATTATATTGATGAATAAAAATAGCAAAATGAGCTTTATGTATAATAACATAATTTTTTGTCTCTCTTTGGATATTGCCAGAAGAGTTTACACGCCGAATATTGAATCGATTATCTGCAACTTTTTATACATTAAATATAACTCACGAAAACTTAATTGGGCGACCGTATCTTAATTTGGAAGTGGCGTAAAAGAGAAATGAATGTCAGAAATTATATTCATTATTTAAAAGTACATAAATCTTCTTCGTCGCTATTAAATCTATGTCATTGCGAAACTCGAGGAAAATTACAGCATATTTTAGGTAAAAGAGGCACGATGAAATGGAATCGAAAGAAGCCTGACGCAAGAGAATTGTACAGAAGATAATTTTCTACTTAAAATTTTTGAATTCACAGAATACTGTGGATGGCAACCAGTAAAAAATATTTGTCTTTTTACTAATTCCATCAATGTGTGTGCATAAATGACCAATAGCATAGTCGGTTATTTGACAATAAGTCAATTTAAAAGTTGAAAGTGAACGATATTCCGTGACTTCAGCTTTTCGGGAAATAAATTGAATTTTATGTCAACACTGTAAGTTGTACAAAGAAAGCCGATACAAATCATACAAACGAACCTCGAAACGAACACAAGCACACAAGCCTTTAAGCACGAAGTTTAAGGTTAATCGAGCAAAAGAGGTTCTCTCTCCTGTCAGCACAGATGGGATGAAAAAAAAAATCAAACGTTCAAACATAATTTCGTAATTACGGCGTGTGTAATATATATATATATCTCTCTCTCAGTTCACACATCGATCGGTATCAATGGTCTCAGCGCGATCAATTGCGCAATTCTCCACTCCCTGAAACTTCGGCTCTCCTGGCACACGGTACATATTTGTAATCCGAAAGTAACTAATTACAAGTGCTGCGCGCTAATTACATCAATTAGCAAGCCACCTCTCCAATGTACCTTTCCGCTATACTATCGAAGCTAGGAGCGAGAAAGAAAACAATCGTAATTCCACTTTGGACGACGTATTCCATTTTGGATCCGACGCGATTGGCGCCTGGAGATCGCACGCGGAGGAGAGTGATCATTGCCGAGATGAAGTACCGTTTTTATTCCCGATCGGACGCGATCGTGCAACAAAAAGCGCTGCTGAAAAAACCCCTTTTACTCGATTCACCGGCGAATACGATTTGTTCCTAAACTCTTGTCTATCCACGCGCGTGTGTAGGACTCCGCCTTCTACATCACCGATCAACAGATCAACTCCGATCTACAATTCTCTACAACTCGAGAAGCGTTCTCTAAAGTTATTTTCTTTTTTTTTTTATTTATTAATTTTTTTTCGAGCCGGTTGACGTTACTCGTTTGTAACCTGGCCCCGTACCTTGGGCAGATCGCCCCTGTTGCTGTCTTCACTGCTCGTGAAGGTGCTAGAAGTGTCTATCCCGGAGTCTTTGGTCGCGCTGTCTTGGCTACCCTGCCGATCGGCCTCCCAAGACCATTCCTCCTCCTGAGGGCCGCCGACATTGGTCCCACCGTCAAAACGCACTGTCTTTTTCCCCCTTCTCTCCGTGAACCTGATGGACACGCCACATACACACAGAGACACGAGAACGATAAGTGGTTGGTGCCTGTGTGCGTGTGTTTGTCTTGTCGTATCACGCCGCCGCGATTCCGATTTCACGATTTGATCCGACCGAGTGATCGAGCTCGAAGTGTGATCCGCCACGACAACACAACTCACATATATGATATCGGCTTATGTTTCGCCTCCAAGTGATTTCTCATCGTTTTTCCGGATTGTTGGTCAGGAACTTTTGTTTTCTATAGTTTCATTTTTTAATTAAAATATCTTCAATTAAAGCAATATTGTAAATTCGGTCAGATGTGGTCATTCTCCGCATCATAAAAGTGTAAATATGTTTTTAATTTCTTAATATAATTTAAAGGAGAGAATTACACTATGACAATGATGAATTCGAATATTCAATGTATTCTCCGATAAAATTTTGATTACATAAACAATATTTTACCGAGATATTTTACTACTTTTAATTACTATGTATATTGATGCAGTAGAAATTCATACGTTTTAAATACGACAAAATAAACAAATATATCATCATTGTTCCTCGACCAACGACGCAACTTTCTTTACGTTATTATTTCTATTTCTTGTTTAAATCGAGGCGTTGAATACGTATCCCGATTAGAATATTTGTCTTTTCGGTATCTTTAATTAAAGCGATTTTGTAAAGTGTAATGATGAAAATCCCCAATCGTAAAAGTTCATTCATCCATGAAAAACTTTTCAAGTAAAGCGCATAGGATTACATCATAGTTTCAATAATAGATACTATATTTATATTCAATTTCTCAATGTTTATATAGAATTTTTTTAATTATAAAATGTAACTATAAAACGATTATTTTCTAATTTTTTAGTTATAAAATAAAAAAGTAAAAGATAATTGTCATTTTCGCGTATTCTTAGTCAATAACGGCATCGTTTCCGTGTTACAGTAAATTAAAAAAAAAAAAAGCCATTTCATGACGTCGAACTTGTGCGATGGGGACACTCCGCGGCGAGACTTCGTTAAACATTTTCGGTTTTCGTTTGCGATACGATGTCGCGTTTTATCGCAGTGGGAGCACAGTTCTTGCATAACGCATAACGTATAAGAAAATAAACCAACCATAGTCCTTGTCTTCTTTCCTTTCATAATCTTTCAAGACTACCTTAACTAATGTCTTAAGATGGCCACCTAATCAGTTCGTGACATCTTAAGATTGTACAGTCTTAAGTACAAGAATAGACTATGAATATCGACCTGTGATTCTGATTACTTAATTTTCTTATGCTTTATGCTTTATGCGTTATGCAGAAGTCTGTGCTTCAGCCTTAAGGACTTTCTACAATAATACCTGATTTATGCTTCGATCTTAATCCTAAAATCCTAAAATTCAGCCGATGGAATACAGATTTCAGTTAGGACCAATTAGGACTGGCAGCCCTATTGGCTGAATTTTAGAATTTTAAGGGACCAAAGCATAAACCAAGTGTATGAATCATTACCTAAGCTTTAAGTCTTAAGCTATTAGAAATTGACCAATCATAATCGATTGTTCTTCTCACATTCGACTGTGATTGATTAATTTCTTATAAGACTTAAAAACTCAAGTAATAGTTTATTGTAGGAAGCTCATTAAGATCGGCGAAAAAGTGAAAAAAAAAAGCGGCGCACACGATCGTCAGCCTCCTTGAAACGCACCTCCTACTGTCGGCACGCCACTCGTCGCCACACCTTCGGAAGCTCCGTCTGACGAGAGTGCTCTCTTCTTTTCGCGGCTCTCGCGGTGGATGGTGGCCGTTATGCTCCACGGCCGTCATGCCCGCGCCCGACCCGTGGTGCCCATTGTGGAATCCGTTGTGCCTACGCCCACCACTGGACATCGATTTCGGACCTCCCGTGTGGTGGTAGTACCCCTTCCCTACAGTAGATCCAAAACGTTTCGTGTTTTTTTTTTCTTTCTCCTTCGTTTCCTTTTCCTCTTGTCTACGAAAAAGCGCGTGCGCGGATTTTCTTTTTTTTTTTTATGTATCGTAAACCCTTAATTCTAACTACGCTTCTCTCTCCCACCTCCCTAGAGAGAAAAGAGCGTATCCTCTCGCGGTTTTTCTTTGAGATCTTCTCTCTGCGCACGCGTCCTTGTCTATTCTTTCACGGTGTCTCATTTTTCGGCAATCGAGTCCGATCTACGTACCGAAAACGAGACCATTGAATCGGGGATTATCCTGTCATTAGCTCGAGTCGAATACATCTCCCTGCGATGCCCTGCATTCCTAGTCCTGTCCTGTCCGGTGTTTCTCCCTTTTTGATTTCGCGTGTCAGCTTCGTGTGTGCGTTTTGTGTGTAGCGATATACCTAACGGAAACGAGATAAGGCAGCGGTGCAAGCTTGCCCGCGATAAATGTGCGATAGACGACGTCTGAGAAGCGTTAAGTAGAACCGGTACGTTTGAATTTGCCTACGACTGTCACACGATTGGCGAAAGACGCTAAAAGGTATGACTATATGCGTAAATTTGTGCAGGGATCGTGTGGTTGTGTGTGTACGTGTGCGCGTACGTGCATAACGGTAATTACAATTTTTTTTTCTTGGAAAAATGTCCATCTAAAGTTCTGCATTGAGATGCTTTCTGTTTCTTAGGACAGCGGGATTTTAATGGTAGAAATAACAGACTTTTATCCGTTACACAAAAAACTGGGCGAGACACAAAAAGACATGAAAAATTATCGTATGGACGAATAATACAAATTTGGCCTCCGTAAGATCGCATTCATATAAACTGAATTACATCCGTAATATTTGCGGAAAACAATACGCTATCTCGATTTTCCTAAAAAAAAAAAAAAACTTATCTTTAGTTCCTCTTAAAGTTAAATTCTCTTGAAATTTAAAGAAAATCTAGACGCTTACCGTACGGATGCCAAAGATAGGAATGTTCGAAAACTTAATACACGAAAGTGAAATATATGAAACACAGACCCAATCCCAATCTCAAAAATGTAATTTTGGCTGCAGCGTCATCATTCCAATTAATAAAAAGTACCTACGGGTCTATGCGTATATCCAGATAATGTGTATATGCGAGCGAACGGAGGATCTTGAGATGCGGAGATATTTGTGGGAGTTGTATGTGTGTACGCGTATATTCTTGAGTGAAGTATAGATAAAAATATACCTGTGCACGATTCATAGCCGTCCAAAGTAGAACAAATAAAGTCTATTACAATTCTCTGCCGATCGGTCGCATCGCGTGACGTGCGTGTCACAGACGAGGATCTTCTCGTAGAAAAACTTATTACTTCTCTATGTAACTGTGTGTATCCTCGCATTATTTTCATGGTAACTCTGACATAAATGTGTCCCTGAGGGCGTGGGAAGATAATTTTCTTTGCAAAGTGCAAGACAATTCAAAAGAAACCTAAACACAATTAAGTATGGACGGTATGTCCCCAATGAAGTTTAATCTTGAAGTTGGATTAGCGCGAAACGGTTGGATTTAAAAAAAAATCAAATCCCGTGCAAAAAGGACGTGAAAGAATAGGAAGAAAAGTAACAATAATGTATGCGTTATCAAGCCGCAAGAATCAGATAAATCAGAAGGAGAAACAGCTTATCAATCCCTATTTGATACGCACGACCGTTCGGCAGATACGTACACACACATGCACACGCATACGCACAGATATACATATTATATATATGTATATGTAAGTATACATACAATTAGATATATGTGTAGCGATTAATATATAGCGAAAGATGATTTGCTTTGTATTTTTACGTAATAAAATTATTAAGTACCGCGGGGAATTGCCGATTCATTCTGTCTGCCGCCTTCTCCCGCGTACCCCTGGAAGTCATCCCTAGTGGCGG
>NW_017300081.1:1388071-1405313 GCF_001594075.2 Trachymyrmex cornetzi | reverse complement strand
ATATATATATTTTGTATAATAAAATATATAGATATAAATATATATATTGGGTACCGAAAATATGGGAATATGTGCAAGATTTCGTGCTCGGTGTGTTTAAACACAAGACGCAGACGCAGGTAGGTAGACAGAAAAACTGAATGGTAAATACGAACGAGGTACAACGAGCTGTTGAACATCTGTGAATAAAAAAATCGCACAAAATAAAAATGCGAAAGCATTTCACTCAATTCAACGATTCTCAATTTACCGCGAACGGTATTTTACAACCATGCTACGAGAACATCATCACGAGATGCAAATGATTCTTTGACGTCAGACAGTGTTGCGTAAAGTCGTTATTCGTAGATAATTCACTCGCTGAAAGAAATGCACCATTAATTTTATCATGATTAAATATTAAAAATCGCAGAATAATTTTAGATCGGAGAGCGTATAAAAGGGACATTGGGGAGAAGAAGTTTCGCTATATATGTATTGTCGGTATAATACGTAGGTGATGAGCGGGATAAAAAAAAAGAGAAGAGATTCGCGGTTCGTAAAACTAACAAATTGGTAATATGATCGCCACGAGAGAGCATCTTTATATCATTCAACGAAACCTATATATCCGCGTTCCACGCGGTAATGTGCATTTGATATCCGTGTGTCATTGCGATCTCGGCATTACGACATAATGAGAGACGATAAAAGCAGGACGGCTCCATTGACAACCGAAGGCACGTAACAATGGAATCCATCTGGTTACGAAAATTTTGCGCTCGGTGTCCGACAAATGCACTGGCGGATCCACGGAAGACTATGGAGGCCATGACTTCCCCTTGAAGTCTCCTTTTGTCAGAATATTTATAACAAAATATTATATATATTTCTGAAATGCTTAATAATTTTGAGATATTCTAAAAATATTTTTTTAATTTAGGAAATCTCTAGATATAAAAAATATATCTAACAGGATCGTCTTCACAGTCTGTTCTTATTTTAAGACTAAGCAATGTCTTAAGATGCTAATACAGTCCTCTGATTGGCCTTAAGAATCGACTATGAATATTACTCTGTTTTTTTATATCTCTAAGAGCTTCTTAAATTAAAAAATATTTCTGGATTCCATTATCTTATTCTTCTGTGTTAACATAATTTTAAATAAAACGTTCCATGAATTTAAATAATACTTTTTTAATAATTTAAATAATAATTTGATATTCTATCTTTTCATATTTGATTTAAAAAAAATTTCTTACTTGCAGCATCAATGCCCTCTCCTTGACAAATTTCTGGATCCGCCAGTAGACAAACGTGAATTTAATTTCTACTAAATTCATAACCGAGATAAACTGTGAAGTAAGAGCACCAATGAGTGAAGCTTTATGTCACGTATCCGCGTCTCGCAAAGTAACGGCCTGAATAAAAGTCGCCGTTCGCGGTACGTGAACGGTAAAATGTGGGACTACAAGCGACTGTCGATGGGCGTTTAAGCGCGCGTTTAAAGTGGGCGGAATAGTCACGCATCCGCAGGTACCTGACGACGCGAACGTGGCATTTTCTACCCAAGGAGATGCTCGCGTTAGGTAATAAATAGAAGTGAAGCGCGGTCAGGACGCGCGAGCGGTAGCAGATGTCATTGCGGCGGACGGAAGAAGGGACCGCGAAGTCACGCGTCGGAGAAAAGTGCAGAGAATCTTAATTTAAAAGTTAGATGACACCAACTCACCGCGTATAAATCACTCCAAGATTTTACCACCCCGTTCCTGGCGCCGCCTTACGCCCACTCTCACGTCGACGGCGGCGGCGGCGGCGGCGGCGGCGGTATCTCGTTTGCGCTCCTATTTCTCGCGAAAAAATTTCGCTGAGCTGCGGAAGTTCGGCCGCGCGAGGAGCATGGATAAAAACCGCGCCGACGAAGACTCATTACCAAGATAACGAAATTGGGTAAACTCGAAATGCCCGAGTACCTACCTCCGCTTGCTATCTCGTCGCGCTCGTCGGTGAGATCGATAATAACGGCGAGAGCCGAGACTTTTAGATATTACGAGGTGTAAGCGTGTTACTATCGCATCGAATCGCGCTATCAGCAGGTTGTCAGAAGAGGATTATTCAATCTGGGATTGTTTTCGTACGTCGCAGGTGCGCGACTGTTGAAAATCGGACTGAGAATCTTCATTAACGTATTTTGATTCCGACGCTAAGAAACGTAGCGCGAGAATGTGGATGGTGGAAGAGATTATTTAGAGATTAGACAAGAAGTGGATTATTGTCAGCCGCATCGATTGTACAGCAAACATTATTTCTTATGGCAATTAATTTATCCTACAAATATTGAAAGATCTCTCTCCTTCTCCCCCCCCCCCCCCCCCCCCTGTCCTCGCAGAGAGAGACACGTATCTCGCCTTAGATTCGGATTCTCTACAGGTCGCCATTAAAACGGGCGATCGCCCGGATAACATATGAGCACACGTAACTTACCTCGCTTCTACAAACTAATTGTCTATTCACTAATTGTATTGTGCATCTACGAATGGGAGCAACAACACCACCGTCGAGCTAGCCCGCCGCTTCCCTCGCGCGTCGTACGCGTTTAAAAGCGATTCGCACATATGATTACTCCTTGTTACTCGACCTTAAACTTACAATTGCGTTGCTACACTCAATGATCATCTCCGTGTATCAGAATTTTCAATGAAATATGTTCGGTTAGATACACCTCATCTCATCTCAAGTGCGAACGGCCAGATGCTTCGTGACCAGTTTTACACGTCGGTGAATTCTATATACTATGATTCCTTAGAATCATAAACCGCAAAAAGACATAATAAATTGGTTAAATTAAGATTGAAATTAACTGTGGATGTGCGAAACTGGCCATTAATCTCGCCATCGGGCGTGTAATCGATCATCCAATGCAAATTGTTTTCTTTTCTCTTTCATCTTGTAGTTCGTTCAAATCATATATGTATAATAATATATACAATAATATTCGTACTAAAAGTGTTTAATATACATATCGAGACTCCTTACAGAAAGAATAGTTGTGCTAAAATAGTTAAAAATTTAGCTAAACACGGATCTGAAAATAATTTCGTTGGATCATTAAAATAATTATTTTCAGATCGTATCTAGCTAAATTTTTAGATATTTCAAAATCATTCTTTCCATGCTTTCATGCTTCCGCACATTAATGAATACAGTTTACCGTGCATAGTTTCGTCGAAAAAATATAGGAGGGAAAAAAATAGACGCTATCGGTCTATATTACTGCTATTATTGGCATTTTTATTGAAGGTAGGCCGTGCGTCATAACGGCATGACGCGATGCGTGTCTTTGATACGCGTAGTCTGCTGTTGTCAGTTTCTGCAGAGTAGCGACCGCTTGATTCCGGCCTACGTGTTTACCCCAAACTAGCGATCCGCGCAGCGACCAAGAGGAAATATCACGTTATTTACAGACAGTCGGCCTACTGTGCCACCTCCTGTGACAGAAATAAATGTGGAGGAACGGGTTTCTCAGGGGGAGATATAAGGATCAAAGCCATACCCTCTGCAAAATCTAGCGGAGGTTGCTATAACTATTTGCATCGATGGATATACAGTAGGCACGTGTATGCGTATACACTCCGCGCCCACATGTTTGCACATTTACATGAATCCATAACTAACCCACGTAATAAATCGTTGCGCCTCTGCTCAGGTCTCATTTTAGTTTCCACGAGAAGGCAATTTCATTAATTTTTTATAACGAACAGTATTATGGGCTTCGCTTCACGATCTCCTTCCTTCATTCCACCCCTCATACATATCAACCCCGAGCGTCATCATGTATTAATTGAATTAAAAGACACGCATCCTTAATGTGTATTTTGAATAGCACGCAACATGTGCAATATCGTTACAGCGTAAAATTAAGGCGTACAATTACGATCAACTTAATCTCACGCGATTCCTCTCTTATTGTACCGGCTATCTATTTTTTTCACGATAGATTTAACATGCCTTGATTCCTACGTAGAAGCTAATTTCGATGTGCGCGCCGCGCCAGATTTATGAGTGAGCAAGGATTCCATGGTATAAAAAAAAGAAAGGAAAAAGAAAGATAGATACAGCGGCAAAGCCTTGTTCGTCCGACCGTCAAATTGCAAATTGTCTTCGGATTAAATTTATACGCAAGACCTATCCTCCATCCCCTTCTTTCTCGAGAAGGTTCGATCCTGTTGTGCCGCGTGATACAAGAAAAAAAACCGCTGCAGTACATAAAACGCTACTGCGAACGCTAATATAATTACGGTTATCGCGAGCACAGTACTCTCGTTTGTCACGTGGACGATCAATCATGGAAAATGGTCGTTGCGCGGAGAAATTAGCCCATGGGTGAACTCCCATCGAAACAACTGTAAAACTCGTCGCGAAGGAAGAAAGGAAAAAAAAATGTAATGCGACGCGTCGGTCGATTTGAAAAGCGGAATTATACGGCACGCAGCTCGCCAGAAGTAGGGAAAATGTCAAAGTTTTCCCAGCTTCTGTTCATAAGTAACAGAGCCGCGCGGAGGGGTGGCAAACTAGTGTGGGTTCACATGATCTTCATTATGCTTCCGATGACATTTCGTAACCCCATTTCGCCAACTATGTCGGTTTTTTTTTTTAAATGCATCGTTGCTCAGAGCTCGAAGTTATGGTCGAATTAACTTCAAAAGTGAAGCCTTGGAAATGTTTAATTTTATTGTACACCGATATTGTATGTGGCTCAAAATGAAGAAAATTGTCTTTCAAAATCAGAGGAGATAAATGATAAATCGATTCGCGCTAACGAGACGAAGGGTTAAAAGTGCACTCGTAAATTCAGCTGGTGGAGGGAGGAATAATCTCCAAGATAATCATTCCACGAGTCGACGAGAGTACTGAGCTTTTGAGTCGGCGGGCCTTTTTTTCTGTTCAAGTCCTGGCCGGTTAGAGGTCGAAGACTATTCAGAAACGAAGAAGGGGCAGATGTTTGAATTCGCCCACGTGCTGGCGGCGTGACGTCACGGCCAGCGCGTGGGCGTAGCGAGGTACCAGAAGGAAGAAGAGGGATGAGAGTGGAAATAGGAAGACCGTGGCGAAGGGAGGAAGGGCGGAAGGGAGGGAGAGAGAGAGAGAGAGAGAGAGAGAAGCAAGCGGAGCGCAAGAGAGGGTTGAAAAGGTGGGTGAGCGAGGAGCGAGAGGATGCCAAGGATCAATGCAACGGCGAGACCGGGAGGGCAGAACCTGAGAATTCCCGCGGGATACACCGGCGCGACGCGGGATACACGATCGCGGTGTACTGGTCGGTGAATTTAAAAGGAGCGGGTATCCCTTATCACTAAAAATGCCTCCACCCTCTCCCTCAATCGGAAAAAAAAAAACACGGATCTAATCAAATTCAACCCGCGAAAGGATCGCTGAGAGGACCAAAAGGGAACCGAGTACGCTGGCCATTATAAAATCGATACGTGCGCTTCAAGTTATATAACGTGGCATTTCACGTGTGCGTTATCATACACAAAGACACTCACGTGGAAATTATTAAACGCGGTCATATTATTCGTTGCGATTCCGTTTCGATCGCGTTGTTCTGCGCCACGAAATTCGCACGAGGCTAACAGTCACACGTGTCCCTTAATCTTAAACCTAGATCGATTGATTCTCTCCGAAAGAAATTTTACGCAAGATTTCATCTACGCTATCGATCTATGTTATCGTGGTTACAGATGCGATGACTCAAGATGACTCAAGGTAATTCAGGCACGTCGAATTTCGCACGAGGACTTCTATATGATCGACGCAGAAATGCGGCATATTCGACCTTCATCATATGGAAAAAGTGATGCACAGTGGAGGTAGGTAGAATACAGTTTATTTCTGTACTCTGCGAGAGAGAGAGAGAGAGAGAGAGAGAGAGAGAGAGCTTCGCCCTACAGGTGCGCACCTGGATGAGTCGGTTCACAGTTCGCCGATCTCGCGTTTAATCAACTGTGATTGCATATTATACATCGTACACACGGTTCCCTCACATTCCTTCAATTTTTAGGAATGGAATATTCTCCACAAAAACAAACACAACGACAAAATACCGTTGAAGACACGTGCGTAAAATTTATTACTTTGATAATCAATTACAGGAATAGATCAGCTGATCTATTCCTTCGTTAAAGTATTTCATAACTGAAACGCGATAGGATCTTATGCTTTTATTATATTTTAAACCAATGTAAAATTTATACCTAGAGTTAATTCACACAATATTTCTTTATTTTTTCCAGTTAATAGCAATCGCGAAATAATTTAATAAAGTTTAAACAAAAACTATCGGAACGAAGAATTATATATGTAACTGAATTTTTTGTATCCGATATGTCTATTAAATTAATTTAGTAGCATTGTCATATTTAATATAAAATCTTTCAATTTTATTGTAATATATTATACATATTATATAAATATACGTATTATCTTACGATCAAACAGAAGCATTGGATTGATCGATTACACTTTCTATAACCGCCTTATGTATAGGTATCGTGAAATACGCATGTTCTTCGTAAATCAAATCTATCGGAAAGATTAGACTTTCCTCCTGCATTGACTTTCAAAGATAAGGCTAGCCCTTTGGATTACCTGATGTTTCCATCGTACACTTAAAAATAAATTCGGCGGCGATCTTGGCCATTTAACGATTTTTTTTTAATTTCACTAATAGCGTTTTTGTAAAAAATAAATAGATATAACATAAATGTAATATAAGTTTTAATTATCGTGGTATGTGCAAAGTTATCAATTAATCAAAAAATTAATATAACAAATAGATAAAAAAAGACTCGACAAAAGATATATTTAAAACGCAAACTATATGTCATATACTACTTAATTTAAATTAATCCAAATTTTACTTTATGATATATAAATTAGTTTTAATTTAATAACAACGCGCCTACTTTTAAACATTCTGAATTAAAATTCTTCGAAGAATTCAAATAAAATTTATACGCGAGTAATATCAATCAAATGAAATATCTCGTTAATTTATATCGAGTGATGAGAATATAATCAGAAATAAATATTGAGATTGAAGAATTCACTTACCCTTCTCCGATTCGTCCGGCTCGTCACTGGCGCACTCCGGTGTGCTTCGCTCTTCCTCGCTGCTACTGAAACTTCTTTGTTGCGTGACGCCCACTGTTGACGTAGGTTGGGCAGAACGTCCGCCCTGCGTCTGATGCAACGAATGCTGCGAGGGATGCATTGCAGAACGAATGGAGCCAGTCTCCATCGGTGTCTGACCGTAAGTCATTCCGAGGTCTGTACCCTGATCCTGCATTGCATTAAATAATCGATACGTTATAAAATTCAGCGGGTCGATACGATAACATGGTTATCAAATCGTATATCAAGTTGTAACTTTTTTGTATACAACTGTCGTTAATTGATCCGTAACAAATTTTATAAAATAAAAAGATTATTATGGTTGAAAATAAAAAGATTTGTTAAAGTATTCAATGAAAAATTAAGTTAATTCTATATAATCAGTTAGTTCATTCAGTATTTTTATCTAAAAAAATTAAAATTCTAACATTTTATGTCAAATAAATGCGTGATATAAAAAATAATATACTTTTTATTTTTTATTAATTATTACTTTCACACAAATAAAATTAAAATTAAAATTTAATGAAGAAGACTATATTCTATTGTAAAAGTTATTTATACCGTTGTTTATTATCACTTTATTAAATTTGCATGCTTCCCCGGGAAAAAATGTTATATATATGAACATATATTTTATATATAATGATATATAATTGTATATAAAATATGTCAATTTTTTATGTAATTATTTATATACAATTTTATATAATTTTATATAATTATACCTATATAATTATATGTAAAATATTTTTTTCCCGGGTGAAGAAAATAAAATTAGCTCACCGAATTTAATGCGGCTGCACATATATTCCATAATTTTCATAAGAATTGAAATTATCGATTCGGAATTATTCCGATTCGAAATTATCGGTTTTCTTACTTGATAAGTCAATCGTTGTCTCGAATAGTTCTGCGGATGTTGTTTCATCAGACCGTCAAGCTCGCCTCGGTATAAATTGGGATCGTCGTCAGGATAGGCTGCAGGATGCCTCGGAGTTTGTTGCATCGGATAAGAACCAATTACATGGGGTGTCGGTAAAGTTCTCGCGTGAGGTGAAACAGACATTTCTACCCCACTGTCGCTCGTGGACATCCGGCGACCCGAGATCTACAACCACAGGAACGAGGCTCACTGAGTACTCCGTGCAATGTATATCGCGAGGGCGCGGGCTGATAATTCTCTTCGGTTATGACGAGAACGCCTCGACCTTTCCTTCCGTTCGTAAATAAATAAATCGCGGAGATATCAAATGTGCGAATTATTGCGAACTTATCACGGTGCGATTTTACATATTTATGAGTGTAAGAGCATCCGAGCATTTACGTGCGCAAAAGTATATCTGCCTTGTAAATAAAAGAGTGCGTTCCGACAAGAATATCGGGCGAGCGAGGAGAACGTTACCTGCTCTTGCTGGGAGTACTGTCTCCTGAGAGGACAGTTTCCGCTTCTCTGTAATAACGGCAAATTCTCTTTCTCAGCCGCGCTGTGCGCCCTCTCGAGTTTCGGTCTTTTATCCCGAGTTTGGTCCGCGAGTCCCTGATGACCACCCACCTGCAAGTCTTCCTGCATTTGCCGCATCATCGCGTTGTCCACGGCGAGGCCCGGCCTCGTCATCCATTGTCCGGTCTTCGAAAGAAGTTCCTGCTTCTTCTTGCAAAGTACGCACATCCACACCACCTGCAATCAGAAAAGTAACGTTCTCGTTTTGACGTCACGATAAAAATACTGCGAGCGTCGTCCATTTGTAACTCGACACTGTGAGGGAATATTTTGGGACTAAGTAGTGCGCTTGTACAATGTGCTTTATTAAGGATCATCGGGGGAACGAATGTGTGCGCAAAAATTTTATCTTTCCAAAGCGCGAAAGTATCTTGAAACTTATCGATCCAAGTCACCGCGTGCGGCCAGTGACGAGGATATTAATAGGAAATTACCTATAGGAAGTCGGCCGGTTACCAAGCTAATTGGAATGTATAAAGCGGCGTGAGATTGATTATAGAAAAGCAAAAAACACGCAAACTATAGAGTAACCTAGACAACGTGCGACATATCTTATTTCGCAACTATCCTTGTTCGAGCGTGTTACTTTTTACGGTGAGCGATTCGCATAAAACAGAATTAAAAAGTGCGTTCTAGATCAAATAAATACGACGAGTATTTAGAACAATTGTATCCGTTCTGCTCCGCAAGGTTTGAAATCTCGTCGGTGTTTTACAGAGAGAAATCCCTCTCCAAGTTTCTGTCGCCGGATCGAGCCATTGCCTCGGGTTATATTCTTATGCAAATCTACGTGAATCTGAGTAATGTTAAATTAAATTGAATAGATGCGAACGTAAAGATGAAAAGCGTAACAAAATTAATCTGCCAGTATACGTAGACGATTAAAAAGTAGTTGTAATTCTTCTGCTTCTTTTATATGTTTTTGTTAGAAAAAAAATGTTTCTTTATAAATGTTTATTAATTTGTCTTAAATATTAATTCGTATTTCGATAAAATAAAATGACATAAAATAAATTAAAAATTATTGTTTTCAAACTTACAAATTTGTTTCACGAAGATATATATGTGCATTCATAATTTATAATGTTGTTATAGTATGAGACATTCTTTTTTATGATATTATATTTTTGCATTTTAGCTTCGTGTAATAGATATATATATTTACATTAGATATATATCTAGCATTAGTTAAATAATTTGTTTTTAAATACGAGACAAGTTATTAAAAGTAATGATACACAAATCTGCAAAATGGAAAAACATTTCGTAATATATTCTAGTGTGATTACAACAAAAAAATGAATGATTCAAATTAAGGCGGCATGTTTTATATAAGATTAATTGTTCAATAAATTACTTATAATATGCATTCTTATAGGTAATTGTTGTGTATTGGATATAATGAGGGTTCACAATTAGCGAACTACCGCTCGAGTCAAGTAGTTTGCACTGTGAATAGAAACTAGTAGAATATTTCATCAAGATAGAGAGTGATGGATGGAGCGTTTAGTAGCAAACTACAAAACAATGCCTATGCAAACTCTCATCGATAACACTTTGCTGCCCACTCCCACGTTACATTGAGAAAATCATGATGGGGATCAATGACGCTGTCAAATAATGTAGAATTGACGGTTTCGTTATTCTGCGAGAATACAGTGCTACACGCGAAAGGAGAAAACTTTAATCATTATTGTAAGAATCTAGATTTAAAAATTGACGTCAAACTATAAACTTTATTTTAGTTTGATGACGAATCCGTTGAGACCTAAGAAGATAAGTGCCTGTCAACCTACTTCGTGCTGAACGCTGCGTGCGAAGTGAACGTGACTCACAATCAGTATTGAATTCACTGTACATATGTCAAACTTTGCCTTAAAAGATGAAATTTTTATTATATAATAGTGGTTAATATCATGCGATATATATTTTTAATAAATATAGTTGACTGTGCGATTCGTTTTTGCATAATAACTTTTTTTTCTTATTTGATCCTAAATAAAATAATATTGCATATACAATACAAAATTATTTCGTTATTATATAGATTAAAAAATGTACACAACTTTCTACAATGACTATTAATTTTCAAAGCTGTTGAGTAAAATTAGTCACTTAATAAAATTGCCAAATAGAATATGTCCATAAAACATATAATTTGTACTAACAATGAGATTGTTTCCCTCGCAATTACAGAAAATTATATACACACAACTGCTGCAACTGTTATTCGATCAAGAATTTATCACGATGTTATGTTCCATGCCTTTCACGGAGGAATACAAAGACATTTAGATACTTGGACACGTTTCTCCTGATTCGCCACGTTTCGTTAAATGTTTCTTTAAGAATTATTGGAAAGCTTTCAATGTCATTTCGCGGGCTGTAAGCTTAGCGTTCTAGAATCAAAAAGGAGAATTCCAAAAGGAAGCTATAGCAATGTAGAAATACGCACGGAAAGAACGATGGAAGAAAACGAGTCGCGTGTGTGTGCGCGCTTCAACTTATTATCTCAAACTGCGACGCGAGAAGAATTTTCCGGCGAATTCGAATACGATTGACGTTGCACGTACGTGCGACGATCGCGTACGCTTCCGCGAGTACCTTCCAACTAGGTACTCGGCAACACCACGATGTAGACTGACAGCACGCCTGTAAGGAAGAGTCCGCGAGGAGCTGAGAAGAGAATAACAAAGATGCGGAGAAAAGGAGTGAAGGAGGAAGCACAGCAACAAAGATAAATGCGGACGGGAAGAACTTGAAGAGCACTTCGCTGAGTTGCCTAGACAGCAATATGTCAAGAGTTCAACCTCTTCCCGCGATCTCCCTTCGTTCGCCAGCGTCCTTCGTCCGCCGAAAATATTTCTTACGTACGTGTGACACATGTGATCTACCTGCCAGTCTGGGAAAGAAAAAGGGAAGAAAGAAAGGAAGGAAGACGATCCTTAAGCTATCTCACTATCCTGTGCAACGATTCGAGAGAGTTCAGTGCCGTGTAAATGATCATCATTAATTCGGCGGATTGATCCGCGTCGGTGATTTGCATTAATTAATTAGGGACAAATTAATTCAGATTACTTTATCACGACGCCAAGTACGCAGTCCCACCGGCGGCGGGGGCCGACAATGGCAACGGCGATGACAAACCGGCGTCGTCATCAACGTCCACGTCCCGATACTTCGAGCATGAGGAACGATCGATACTACACAAGCTCGTACAAGTCAATCCGATAAGTCACTACGACGTCAACGATATATACGGCATGTAATATTCGCCCACAGCGAGTCAACGTGATTTCGTCTTGACTTCGGAAAATGTGATCGATGCGAGCGTTCAATATATAAATCCCACCATGTATACCAAATTATCTCTTATCGATATTATTCGAGGAAGAGAAAGAGATAAAGAGAGAAAATTATTTAATAAATTTTAATAATAATTTGATGCATTGGCGGATCCACAAGGGGGCCTCTCTTAGAGTATCTTTTCTTAAAATATATGCAAAATGTTATATATATTTTTAATATTTCCGACATATTTAATCACAATTTTAATTCCAAATATAAAAATATTTCTTAATTTAAGAAGCCCCTATAGGATAAGAAATATACATAGATTTCATTATTATTATTCTATTTTTGGATTAATATGATTTTAAGTAAAACGTTTTATAATTTATATATTTAAATGATACTTTTTCAATCAAAAATAATTTAAATATTCTATCTTTTTATATTTTACGGTAAAAAAATTTTGCTTGCGACGCGCAATGGTCTCTCGACAAATTTTTGTATTTCCCAATGACTTAATGTCAAAAATTCTCATTTAAATATTCACTTTATAATTTTATATATGCCTTGAAAAAAAACACAAACTTTTATGAAGAAAATAAAAAACGCGTATATATTATATTAGTAAAATATAATTTAAGATGAGACATATATAGTCAATGTGCTCGTAATATCACCACACTGCTCTGTTTTTTCAGACCTTCCTCTTTGATCACTCGGAATGGACCCGAAACTAAATCAACTGAACCTGCAGTCTTATCTGAAGGAGTTTCCGCTTTCTTGAATAAAGCATTGTTTTTCAAAGAAAATAGTTCTATGAGAACCGTCACGGAACAAAAGAACCGACTTCTTTATTGTTAGCAACCACCTGATGGATGAGAGAAACGTAGGAAAAGATAACGGAAAGCACACTGCGACGCTAAGAGTTTCGGTTGTCATGCAACGATCGTCTACGTGTAGAACAACATTCGTACTTACAAGGAAAAAGGGATCCAACTGTCCCCCTCCGATCTTAATGAGCTTTTAGTATGTTATTCTCCAGACAAAAATAAGCGACACGTATTTTTTTATACGTGCCCACACGCACTTTTAAAGGGTAAAACACATTTTCTGAACGAAAATTTAAGAGTACTTTAAAACCATAATAAAAAAAATTTTTTTTAATTATTTATATGTAATAAAAATTATTTATTCATAAAAAAATTTTATTATTATTGTTCTAAAGTACTCTTGAATTTTTTACTTTTTCGACGATATCTGCTTCGAAAGAGAAAAACAGATTTTCTTCTAAAGTGTTTCGCTCCTTAAAAGTGCGTATGGGCACGTACAAAAAAATACGTGTCGCTTATTTTTGTCTGGAGAATAATAAACTAAAAGCTCATTAAGATTGGAGGGGTACAGTTGGGTCCCTTTTCTTGTTAGATCGCCCTTCAAACCTAAGTAGAACTCGCTTCGTATGCACCCTCTAACGAGGCATCGTATTGGAGCACTTCGGAAGACTAACCTGGAATCATGCTCGAGCATATAATACAGACGAAGTACGTGGGGAACGTGCACAAGTCCGGCTTTCGTAAATGACGGCCAAACCTTTGAGGCAAGCTGACGCAATTATCAAGTGCTCTCGTTTTAGAAATCAGTTTGCACACACAAGATCGGTGGAGTTTCAAATGATACTATCACCGATTCTAGGCAGATAATTGTGTACGTCAAGAGATGTTATTGTGTACGCCACTACTAGTCGTCAATGAATCACGTTGGTATAATTAACATAATGCAAAATTAATGACAGATTGATATATAAGACCAATAAGTACATTGAGAAAAATCTTCTGGTTCTATCTAAGAAGTATAAACAAAACGAATTCTGATTATATAAATCTTAATTCTAATTATCGTAATTGAATTTTCAATTGTCTCGCTTAGAATATTTAATAAATTTAAATAGAAATATTTGATTCACCTGGTTGAATCTACCAAAATTTAAATTAATGCAACAATTTTTTTTCAATTAATGTAAGGTGACATTTTCTTTATATGAATTAGAATTTTGGTCTCGTCATTCAATTTTTGATTATCTCAATTTGAATGTGGTAGATTCAAGTATAAGTATCTGATATATATGCTTTTCTGAATGCAAAGATTTTTTCTTCATGTAAATTAAAATTCTGATTATTATCATTCAATTTCTGATCATTTTAATTTAAATTTAATAGATTTAATTAGAAGCAATATAAGTGTTTGATTTGTATTCCAATTAATGCAACAAAACTTTTTCTTCCATATGATAAAAATTTTGCTTATCGTAATAAATATTTAATAGAATTAATTATAAGTGTCTGATTTATACTTTTCTGGTTAAATTTCACTAAATGTAATAAGATTTTTTTTCCACTACATGGCATCTACTTATCATTAATGCTTTTACGATATTACTACGTGTATGTATAAACAGATAAAAATATTTAATAGGTAGTAGTGGAATTTGTTAGTAAGAGTTTATATCATGCAGCTTCATTCACGAAATTCATAGAATTCAAAAGTCCTCCGTCCTACGGAGATTGCGAGGATTTCGAAAGTTTACGAAACGCAATTTTATCTACTCGCTCCTTTCTAATGACTTTGACCTTTGTGCTTTTGCATCTTTCTGATAGGAAGCATAGATCCATATTAGCGTCAAGGGCTTAGACTTTGTCCGGCGAACTTTTCAGGTGTCCTACATATAGAATGAGCGGACGAGAGAATCGTATTCCCAAGTCGCTGTTCTACGGAGAGCATCAGTTGAGAAACGACAGATGCTACCCGTAAGTCAAAGTACTGGGTTCTTAGTGAACTTTCGATCGTTAATACCTCATTGGGAATATGTGTGTGTATGTCTGAGGCGCCGCGAGGGTCGCATATATTTATTATCACTTCACACACGTAACTCCTATAATTCGTTTATGATCGCCAACGTGCGAGATGTGAGGTGCAGTCGCTCTGAATTACTAAAGCGACAAGAAATATTCTAGTAAAAGGGCACCGTTGTACTATACGTAAACTTTTATAGATTAATACGTTATTAATATTAAAGTAGTTTGTAACCTTTTTAAAATTTATCGAAGATGGGGGATTCAAGCACCCTCGAAGAAATATTTCGTCGTGCGCGTGATGTAGCAAGTTTCTTCGTTAAAAAAAAAAGAAACAAAATCCTAGCAACATCGAGAGACTATAAAAGTAAACGAGGAACAGAGTATTTATTTGCAATATATATCGCGTTCCGAACCTTTCGAGCGAAAGAAAGCAGCGACCACAAAGAACGATATCACGGCAAAACTATAGAACAATGTACGAATAACATTTTTAACATCAACGCTTTTACAACAATGTAGCGAAATTTGTCCAGAACGAGTTGTTTCGAAATGACATTAAAAAATTAATGTAAATATTTGCTTTAACATATTTTTTTCAAGTCATTTTTTAAATATTAATGCGCTAATCTAAAAGCTAACGTCCGCGATAGACATTTCTTATTATTTCTTATTATTTTGTAAATGTGCATTTTATATGTAAAAAATATTTTGTAAAAACAGTCTTTTTTTTTCTTGATGCTACGAAGACACGAAATAATTTCAAAATGAAGAAATAGAAATACATAGTTATTTAAACAAAAAAAAAAAGAAACAATTCGCCAAGTTACATTATCATCAACGTCGGCATAGAAAAACGAGGGAGGAAAAGAACCGTGCAAAAGCACACGATTTTGCGCGATTCTGCGATATGAAAAATAGAGACGATCGGAATTAGAGGATGACCCGCAATCAATAATACAGATTGTGGAGAACGATGAAGCGGAGAAGTCGACGGGTATTTTAACATTACACGTGCTCTCGTTGCATCTGCGCGTTCTCGTATATCACCCAAACTACCTCGAATCTTCCCGGTGAACAACGCAAAATCTCCCAGGGGCGATTTCTCGCTATATTACTGTCTGTACTTGCGCAATAATAAAGTATTCGGTCTACTGATTTCGTGCTGCGAATGCGTGTTTCAGTCGCGAGATATATCATCGAATGTATATCGATATAGTTGATTTCCAGCGGAGGAGCTGCAACCCGAAGCATAGATAAACAAAATGGTCGCGGAATGGGTCGTAAACGTCGCGTATTCTAACCATTGACATTTTTATTATGACGACGCTTTCCACGTATATCAACCGCCATTTAAGTATCGTAAACCACACTTCATTCAGTAATACTTTTGCCTTTTATTATATCCACGAGACACTTTAGGAGCGTTTATACTGGCCGTAATCTGTTAACTTATATCGTTATCTGTAAGAATTGACCAATTACAGTCGAATGAGAGAGGAATAATCGACTATGATTGGTCAATGGTTACAGATTACGGCCAGTATAAAAGATCACAGATAAAATCAATTATCTATATTAAACAAAGTATCTTTTAAGTAATGTGAATACAACAAATAAGAAATAAAAGCCTTAAACGATCAAACTGAATCTCTCGTGCTTAAATAATTCAGTGGAAATTTATATATTCACATAATTTTGTAAACTGTGCGTCGAATTTAATTTTCAGTCTTAAGACACAATCCTAGCAAAACTAGATTAATATCACAAATTAAATTGGCAAGCAATTTAATAATATTGATATTCGTAGACATCTTAGAAAGACCTTAATAATATGATGCTGATAAGCATCTTAAACTTGTAAATAATTTTATTGAGAAAAATACTAGAATTACTTCAGCCGGGATTCGAGCTCGAATTATTATTTTCTGAAAAATTAATTCGGTTGTAAAAATAATTGTAAAATTAATTCAGTTGTAAAAATAAAGCAAACTGATAAAAATAGGTAACGTATAACATATTAAGTACGCTTGTAGTACATGGTTAGAATTTATATTGCAGCGCGTTTCATGAATAAGATCTAATCTGCTATAAATAAATCCCGTAAGCAATAACGAGGTTCCTCGATTCCGTTTCGAGGAATTTATTTCAAGAAATAATCTAGTACTCGACACATCTCTCCAACAGACATTGTTTCTGTCCAGCAATTCGATGCCAATCTTCAAGTCGCGATTGCCATTGTAGATCGCGTCCGTAACTGTTGTTCGTGTAACGTCCCAGATCTTGTTATTCCGCTACCCTTTTTCGTTTTCTTTCCCCATTTTCTTACCGACTCCCTAAGCAATTGCTATCTTCGACGTCCACCGGTAGCCGCGGCATCAGAACATCAAACTGTACATTCTTCCTGATGCCGCTGCAACTCGGGAGAACAACAAACAATCTTTGAGCAAAA
>NW_017300081.1:1387274-1387862 GCF_001594075.2 Trachymyrmex cornetzi | reverse complement strand
CCACCCACTCTTCCGACGTCCCCGCGCTCCAACCATCCCCGGCACTCCCTCCGTGAACCAGCGCGGCGAGTGACGTCACGCAGGGACGCGCCCCATTCATAGGCTCCCACGCAGCGTCCAGACTGCGAGAACGAGGAAAAAAGAACGGGACAGAAGGAAAGAAAAAACTGCTGACGACGGCGACGACGACAACGTACAGACATATCGAGACGTACGATTCTGATGGGTTGCGTATAATCGAGCGGTCGGTATCGATTCCTTTCGAGCGAGACATTTTGATAGCTCTGTAATTTCGTTGTTTTCGCAACGGGACGCAATTAAACGATCCGACCGCGACTGTGCGACGCGACGCGACGCGACGTGACGCGACGCGACGCTACGCGACGCTACGCAACGCGACGCAACGCGACGCGACGCGACGTGTTACGGGGTAAGAGAGCTCATTTAGAACGAAGAAAGTTCGAACCCCCTTTCCCCGCCGTCCTCGTCTTCCGCCCTCATGGTTTCGCGAGCGCGGATCGATGATGTAACGACGCTCACGATGACGTTTGTCATTGTACTTGCGTGCGGCCATGACGGAGGCGTGCG
>NW_017300081.1:1380716-1387205 GCF_001594075.2 Trachymyrmex cornetzi | reverse complement strand
CCCCCCCCCTCCCCATGCCTCACTACGTTTATGCGCGTCCGACATTCCGTGCCCGAGCGCCGTTAAATTTTACGCGGGCGCGCGAGCGAGCGAGCGTCATTGATCAGCGCCCGGATTACTTTTAATAATCCGGAAAATGGAGCTCTCTGTCTCCCCGGCGCTGAAAGAGATGAAAGATGCAGCGACGCTCTCGCGAAAGATAAAAGCTATTACATGTTCGCAGTAAAGAGGTGTCCTGCGCGAAATATCACACACAGCGGCCGCGCGAACGGTGTAATTTGCGCGCGTACCCGGAAATAATCTCTAGATTTCCTTTCGGTAATTATTACTGTATTAAATCCGCAATTTATCTGTCACGAAACTGGGTCATTAAATAAAGCCAGAAGACACGGTAATCGATAAAATCGGTTCCAAGCTAAAAATAATAAGGGAGAAATCTAATATTATATTTCTATTTATTTAAATCTTTATATTTTATATATATATATATATCACAGCTGCTTCTCTTATATATACGAGCCTATAAGTACCCATAGAATCTCCAACGGCGTACTTAAATGGCAACATACCGCACATTCTTACGTTGTGACACGATAATAAATAGTAATACGGTTAATGGTTACACTGCGCGCGACAACCTATAAAATCTTTCTCCGTATGCTACTCTTATATATTTATATTAGCACAAAGATCACGGCGGAAAGGCTACGATTCGAACATGGTAAATCGATATTGTAATACCGCGCGAGGACGGAACGTAACCAGCCCGATGCGGAGATAAGAATAATATTTGCGCAAGATAATCGCGTTAGAACGGTATACCGGTGCAAATTCGACGAGCGTTAGTCTCTCTGTTTGCGAAAATCTCTGCGGATCCCGGAATGTGGTGGCGTGGATAATTGCGAAGTTTTAAAAGTGCACCCGCCGGCATTCACCGCGTTCTCCGAGGCTGCATGCTACGTCCCACCACACTGGTCGTTAATCCTTCATTTCCGTGGATAAAAAACCGGAAAATCGAAATTACGCGAGTATAAAAGCGAATAGAAACAGTACTCCCCGACGTAAATTAAGAGACAGAGTATTCGCGTGGTGGCTCTTTAATGACGATATTACGCCCACGGATATCATAACTATACGCGATAAAGGGTTAATTGACGTACCAATATGAAGATGATGACGTGTCACTAGAGATCAACTGTTTTGATGTATTCCGGTAAATATCCCCGGACGATACGCATCGCATTGTTATCTTTTACAATGCGTCTGCTCTTAATCGTTTCCATGCGGCCAATTTACACATTTACCCGACCCTCGTATTACTACCGTCTGGTGTTTCCCTCTCGTTTCGTCGTGATTTGATAACGTTGTTAAATTTACCCTTTCCTTTCTTGCCCCTCTCCTACCGTTAAATCACGCGTTATCTCCTTGCATTATCTCCGCCGTCGCGAAGTACAATACATGCGCCCATAATGAGGTAATTGCGATATTTCTATAGCGGAAACGAGGGATTTGACGTTTATGCTATTGAGGTCCTGTGAGAAAAACAGAAATTCTACGGAAAAGAGAAATTCTACGAAAAAAAGGTTTCGACGGCTAATTTGCAGAACAGAACGGTACATTGCAGTAATGTCAAATTTTTTCAAAAGGAAATAATAAGAGAGGAAATAATAAGTATCCGTATAATTACGTTTAATCGACTGTGATTTTGAAAATCCTGCTCTTCATTAAAGTATCAATCAATAAGTTGCTCGTGAGAACAATGCAAACTCGATAACTCGAGTTGATTTTATTACTTATCTATCTACTTACTTGCTAAGAAAACAAACTAAATAAAAAAGACAAAAAAAAAGTACTGCGCCAAAGTTCAAGATAAAATCAAGAGAACAATACTTTTTTTTCTCTGTATATTTATACATTCATGAAAAGTTCACTCTAAGAACAGTGCGGGCCTGATGAGTTTATTTTCCACACTTTACAAATGTTACTCCGAATAACGATTGTTTGCATAGGAAAATAACATTTTTCTATCTATACGCATATCTTTTTTTCTTTTCAATTGTTTTACTAAAATGATTTATATTCCTATTATATCTTGTACCCCTCGAGATGTATCGTTTAACGAGGTACATTATTTACATCAGACGAGTACATTATTTACATCAGATGCGTTAATATCAACTTGATCGCCGTGCATAACACGCGCCGATGGATATTTTTCTATTTTTATTTTCCGTGCGATCTTTTTATGCCGAGGCCTTCGAAAGGTTTCTTCACGGTATGCCGAGTGCGGCGATATAATACGCGAAAAGAAAAGTGGCACGTCAGGACAGATACTCGCAACAACTCGATCAATCTGGTCCTACGATTCTTCGCCGTTTATTCGCGTGCTCCATTCTCATGCCCTCTTACCTTGGTTGACCGTAAAGTGACCTTTCCACTGCAGCGTGCGCAGCATCGGGTTTTGCAGTAGGTGCAGATGTGACCGATGCCGTCGGCAAACTTGGTTTTCAGGCATATGTGACATGTGGCGTTAAGTTCGACCCCAGCCTTTTTGTGTTTCTCCGAACGCATCCGTATCGTTTCTTCGAGAGTCTGCACCTCATCTTGCTTTCGTCTGCAAACAAGAAAGCAAACTGTTATTAAGAAGAAGCGAAACTTAGGAGAGCTGAGCGTATCTTTTGTAATCTATTTTTTTTTGCACATTTTTGTTTCATATTTTGTTTCTAGACTCAAATGACAACGAGTCAGTTGTTAAGAAATTGGAAACTGATCATTTTTATAGCACGATTAATTATAGAGAAGTATGATAATTGATGAAAGAAAACTAAATAAATGTATTCTATTTCAAGAAAAAAAAATAAGGTAAAAAGAATGTATCCTATTTCTATCACTTCTATAATATGCTTTTAAACAGATTTAATGTTTAATTAACAGTCTAACAGCTTGACAGTCCAAGGCTTACGGTTCATTAGATTCCGTGTAGAATTACTTCTGACGACCTCATATAAGAAGAATGATGGTTATAATCAGTGTCTAGAGGATAAACGATGGAAAATTAACAATATCGTCTACCGTCGTATTCAGTGTCCAACTGAATTCGTACCAGTAAAGCTAAGAAAATTACCGGCTATTTCTGATATGGAAGCCACATCCCACGAGGACGGCAGCTAAATTTGTCAATCCTAATTCCACCATTTGTGGACTCCGCCATTCTACCAAACCTCAAGATAACGGATTGCTCCTAGACTTATTTCTACTTCGTAAATCGCGCCTTGAAAGCGTCTCCGACCGAGCGATCGCAATCTCTCCCTGAAAATGCGACGTGACGACGGTCGACGTCACTCTCGTCGTCTTCGTCGCCATTACTGCGACTCTATTCTTGCTCCTACTCCATTAAGCCAATTTAGGACTGTGTGTCCTGCACAGGCTCAAAATTAAGCCAGCGATTCTGTCAAAGTGCAAGATTTGTCGTCGATATCGACGCAATATTGTCTACAATATTCTTACAAAGATTCGGATCAAATGTCGGTGCATTAATATTTAATTTCAATTAGGGAAATTCTTTTCTCTATTTTTCATAAAATTTATTCAAGAAAAGAATACAAACTATTAAAAATTTAAATAAAATACTTTTGTAATACTCTTTAAAGGGAATGACGTAAATCTTTGTTTATTTTTTCTTTCTGTATATATCATAATTAGAATAATGAACTAATAAATAAAGAAAGAGAGTAGCAAATTATTAAAACCAAACCACTTACCGGATCAAACCATTCAAGAAAATTTACATTGTTGTTGCAATGGGCTCTCAATCGCTTTTATATAAAAGCGTGGTAAGAGTATTTATTTATCAACTTTCCATTTGAACGCAACGCACGTCACGTTGCCGGAGGAAAAAAAATAAAATTTATAAGCGTTAGTTGACAGTTATTGCAGCGCAATCGTCCGTTGAAAAACACGAAGCTACATTTAAGGTCACGTTTATTTCGTACCTGTCCGACCATAATCGCATCTTTTGTTCTTTATGTCCATCTGACGACTAATTACACGAAGAGCTCTCGCAAAATGCAAGTGAAATTAATGAACCATGAAGAGATGAAATAAACATCGCCTGTATAATGGACGCGACATCAGTACGTTTTAAATATATTGCAAGCCGCAGTCGGATAAACAAAACTATTTCTCTATTCATTAGAGAATCAGTACGATCTTTTTCCCCGTTTGTGGATCCATTCCCTTTTCAAAAAGAGAAAGAGAGATAAAGAAAGAAAAAAAACCAAGCGAGAGTCTTTAATTATGGACTTTTGTTTACGTCACATAAATATAAAATAAAGCCGTTAAAATTATTAAATCTTTATTTATGCCATGCTTGATAATCTAATTTTATATATATATATATATATTGTAACATGTGTATATATATGTTGTATATATGCACTAATAGATCGGAGGTGCCATGGGTGCCATAGCCCTTCCCTTGGAGTCTTCTTTTTTAAAAATATTCATAGCAAAATGTTAGATATATATTTTTAATATTTTTGAAATGCTTAATCACAATTTTAATATTCCAAAAATATTTTTTAATTTAAAGAACTCCTAGATACAAAAAAGTAGATTTGATTATTCTATTATTTTTTATTTATGAATATAACATAATTTAAAATAAAATATTTTATGAATTATATATATTTAAATAATACTTTTCCAATAATTAAATTTTCAATAATAATTTAAATAATAATTTAATATTCTATCTTTTCATATTTAACTTCAAACAAAAATTTCACTTGCGACGTGCCAACGGCTAAGTTTGTGAATCTGATTGACAGGTGACTTGACAAACTTGATAAGTTTCTGAATCCATCAATGTATGTATGTATATGTGTAAGTGTCACAAGGCTATATATATATTTTTATAGACGGATTGATGACAGAAATTATGTTAAAAAAAAGAAAATTTCTACTCGTCGATCGGCGAGATCAAATAAAACTACTTGTGCAATGCACCAAATCTTCAGACGTAAGTGTAGATATACATATACATTTACAATGTGCGAAACCTATATGAAAGATGCTCAATCGGCAAATAAGTCGTAGTTACTGTTGTAGCTGCAAATAGGAATAGGTGAGCACTCTGACGGCACGCTGCAGCAATTTTTAGGATTTATATCTTGGACCACGTACGCAGTGGCGAATCAGACTGCCGAGCTTCGATCGGGGGTTGTTGGCATTGCGACGTACCAGTTACACCCCGATAATAGAACCGTACAACGGACACGCTATACAACACTACGAAAAAAATCGACTAAGGGCCGATTGTTCTACTTTTTGGTAAATTTTATCTGTTGGGTAAGTAGCAAGATTATCCAATCACATGTACGGGGATTATCAGATTTACCTCAGAGGTAAAATTTACCAAAAGATAGAACAACCGGTCCTAAATGTCGCAGAACGAAATTTTGGAACCGATATATTACGAGCGTCAATCTTATAGTCAGGAAGATATACAAACTAAATCTCCTTATCCCCTTGACCGATTGTCAAATAAAGGAGACAGCCGCGCCACGCATCCTGACACCGTAACCCAAATCCTGAGTTTGTCGATAGAACAAAAGCCGGCGCATTGTGTTACAACAAGGAGGGGAGAGGGAGAAGTTACACCGTATCTATATACCTATATTTCTCTAATTACTTTACCGATAATCGAGTGACTCGCGCACGCAACGGTGATCACACTCGACAAAGAGTCGCACAAGACTTTCCCACTTCTGCGTTACGAGCGATCGTGGAAAGGTCGCGACACGCAAGAAACTGCTTTCCCGTCGACATGAAAGGATTAAAAAGAAGCTTATACAGATGAAGTATCACAGACACATCTCCAGTAATTTTGTGTAACTTTCTGATACTTCTAGCGTGTGACAAATTGGATTTCAATCTTTGATGTTCTACATCGAGACAGATTCCAAATATCAATATCGATAAAACAAAAATATTTATAAAATAATAATAATAATTCATTTATTAAACGCAAAGGCGTAATTACCGGCTTAACTTTCTTGCAAGTCCAGCCTATTGCTTGAGTTGCAAAGAATTAAACTTTCTAACTAATTTAATTCTTGAACATAAAAAGATTTTTATTCTCGATTAAATTGCCAAGACAACAATTGTCATTATAATATGTAATACGTTTTTTCTCGCGGATTTGTCTTTTATATATTATCCTAATGTATATTAATATCACAATCGTGACAATAATATCCTTTTACTATAATCCATGAAACGACCTGATGTAAAAGCATTCATACGAAAGAAAATATCATAAGAAATGCAGGGAATGGAAAGTTACTTTTTAAAAGTAACAAGTTACAGTTACTCGTTACCGAGTAGAAAAAGTAACAAGTTACCGTTACTAGTTACCGATTTTTAAAAGTAACTCGTTACAGTTACCGTTACTTGAGAAAATAACTTTTCGTTACTTTTCCGTTACTT
>NW_017300081.1:1374693-1380581 GCF_001594075.2 Trachymyrmex cornetzi | reverse complement strand
TTACTAGTAAAGTTACCAAAAAAGTAACTTGTAACTGTAACTTCGTTACAAGTAACGAGTTACTTCCATTCCCTGAAGAAATGTAGCGTCTTAGGATCATACAAATATCGTATACCTCGTGCGATCGTAGATACACTGTGAAAAATAAAATGTTAATTTTAACTTGTAGTCGTATAGTGGATTTTCTGAGACAAAAAAATGTTAATTTTAACATTTTCGCATGTCTCAGAAAGTCCACTATACGTCTTTAAGTTAAAATTAACATTTTATTTTTTACAGTGTATCTATAAAATAAAACAAAGACCAATAAAACGTTAATGCTCGATAAAGGAAACGACTTCCGATTTTCCGAAATGCACATTCATCGTCTTTTTTCAGAGGAGCCACGGGTAATTTATCTTTCTCCCAGAAATTTAGAGTTTTATTTACTCTTTCTAAAATCGAAGACGCTGATAAACGGCAAGTCAACGCAAGGGCGTAATTACTAGCTTAACTTTCTTGCAAGTCCAGCCTATTTTGTCGTTATTCAACGATATTTGCACTCCTTCACCCATCCCTCCCACCCCTTACCCCTTACCACCGTCGGTACGGATACGTGCTATCTGCAAGACGCGTATTTCACCCTCTAAGAATTTACCGTGCCAATCCAAACGCTTTCACACCCCGTCCACGAGCTATGGTCGCATACACCTATGCATACCCTATGCAGCTGCAGCAGCTCGTTACTACGCCACGTCAAGGCTCGTCGCCTTGCATTTTACATGCGTCCCTACACGTACTTGTCGTCTACATTACATGATCTCGCGCACATCGGTATGGCACCAGCACGCTTTCCTCATTACTCTTTCCCTTCGTTCTCACGTTCCCGTTTTTCGCTCGGTCGCGACGACCTATCAATAAAACCTGTTCACTGCGCAACGCCCGGTTTTGCCTCCCCCCCCCTCTCTCTCTCTCTCTCTCTCCCTTTTCCTCCCTCTCCTCCTCTTCGTTTACAGTTATTGTTAGCCACCATGGGTAGAACGCCGGTCTCCGTTCGCGCAATTACGCACACCGCCGTCGTCGCGCCGACGCGCCGGTCCAGTCGTCACCTCCTGTGATAAGCGAAGCACAGATCGGCCGCCTTATTTTTATCATCACGATACGGCGAGGCCGATCGCAATCGATCGTATGTACGTCCACATTACATCCGACACGTTTCGACGAGTCGATCGCACGATGCACGAGTCACCTGAGACGCAGAACCTTGCCGCGAAGGCGGTACAAGGGCGAGAATATTTGCGGACGTCGAAGACACAATTATAAGCAATTTTTATTTCTGACCGCTTGATACAAAAGAGATGAGAGTCGACGCAGTAATCGGGAGCATGTGCGGGGCCGTGGATACATAAATGGAAGATGTAGGTGTAAAGCGGTCAAGGACTAATGAGCAGGTGAGCCGGGAAAATAGGTGAAACGATCCGGAGCAGACCCGTTGGTCAAGAAATACCTTTAGCTAATCGATCGGTTGTCGTTTCGTCCGCGTCTGCCAATTGCGGTAAAAACTAACTAAACGTCTCACTTTTTTTTTTCGTGCCTTCTGCACTAACTTTTGCGCTGGTCCGATCATTAATATCTTTTATCTACTAATTCCGATAACTTCTAAACTTAGTCGAGGCTTGACCTTGGCGATTATCACTGATCCAATAACGTTAAAATAGATATTCGTTATTACAATTAAAGTTGTTACCCTCTTTGTAATGCACACTTTTAAATGCATTAATATATTCGAGTAAATTACGAATAAATATAGAACTTAATAAAAATACCTATTAATTAATTTTAATCTTTATTCAAACACACAAGTTATCCAAGTTATCCAAGTTTGAAATTATTTTAAAAAATACTAAATATATTTCCAACATATTGAAGCTTTGTTGAAAAAAATAAGTTCTTGTAAATCTAGAAATCGTAAAGATATTTGCGTATATCCGCTTAAGTGCCCCACCAACGCTGATGTATCAAATTTTTACTCGAGCAAAATATCGGTACTCTCAATAGTGTCATCTGGCGCTATGCAGTTTCACGGTTTTATTTGCGGCAATGGGAACAAAAATGGTCACAATTACCGAAAGCGCGACGGACAATACCGGCCACATGCATCACGGTACGTGAATGTTATTACAGGCATTTGACCAGCCTGGCAATATCCGGTGCAATAGAGAGTCCTAAATACCCGTGTGAAAGCTCGCGCGTTCTGCTTGTGAAACAATACTTCATCGATAGTTTCGAATCCAACGTGCGAGCCACGCTTATATGGCAGCAATAAAAAACCTCAACGTACATTCTCGCTTTAAGATGTGATATTGTACCTAACTACCACTGGAGAGAGTAAAAAAGTTTTTAGTACCGTGTTTATAATGATATTTCGAGTTCGTTATTTAACGTTTTACTAAATGACATAAATGAGGAAAAACTATGTCAGTTATTGAGTTTACGTACACTATTTAGTTAAATTATATAATTACTTATTAATTATTTATTATCGATTACTTATTACTTATTGTTAGTAATTTATACCATTTTCCATCAGATTCAACATTTTAAATATTATTAAATGAATAAAATTATTATTGTATACGTTGTATTATCTTTATCTCTTTCATATCTTGAGATTATACGTTGTCAATTAACTCACTGACCTTTTATGAGTTTTTCTTTTTTGCATATAATACATTTAGCATAATAATACTCGTATATTGTGTATATTTCGGAATAGATACGCAATAGACTTCATGTCACAATGACTATTCGCAGAACACAACTAACAGTAAAATTATATCAATATTATAATTTCCTATCCAACAATATAAATATAATATAATACATGTTATATGTAACACTTACATTGTTGAGTAGGACATTACATCATTAATACAATACTACAAGCCAAGCAATTTTTACCATTCTCTGCGAATTTTATTAATTTTGCATCACGATTTGACAATTTTTCCAATCTTTTTCAGAGTATTGATTGCGCGGTTATTAACTACCACAAAAATTACGAGCGAACGTGTTTTTAAGAGCAAATTAATACTTTTTATTGTACGCTTATAATTACACAGTTTAAACTGTCAATTTTATGATCAATATTATGTACTAATCAACATTACGTGTGTTCTATATAAATCTTTTAATTTTAATTTTTCATATTGAGAATGACCCGATACAGGTTGAAACATTTGTGTTTGATGTTTATACAAAGATTCAATTTTCTAGTACTTAACATCGAACAACTTGCTTGGCTCGTAACTCCTTTTTCTGTTATTTATTTGATTAAACTGTTATTTACCTGATTCTAATTCGTTAATTGATTAATATAATGTTACTATTAGTTTATATTCTGCGGGTATTCAGGATTATTTTTCGATGTGCTGCTTTATACAAATAAACTTAATATATATGTGAAAGACACCACACATATAATTATTTCTATTTAAATTTCTTTGTAGGAAGTTTGGGAAAGAAGGGAAAATTTCCACGTGTCCACACGTTATTGAGGCAAAATTTTCGCAAAGTACATGTAATATAACGAGCATACAGTCTATATTCGCGTACCTCATAATCTCATGATCCTGTTCCTCCTCCTCCTTTTGGCGCATTAAAACACCCTCTATGATGCGCCTCTCCTCGGGGGTGAGGTGCGACATGTCAGGCTGAGGTAGTGCCTCCGCCATCACGGTGTTGGCGATGTACGCGCGTGCACGGGGTATGCGACGTGGGTATGACGCGGGTAGGCAGGCCGGCGCACCACCGACGACGTCGACGTCGACGGGACGTTAACGTTGCTCCGATGGGGCTGCACCCTAGACGCGCCTCTTCCACGACGGCTTTCGTTACTGGATATAATGACCGAGACAATATATAATAACCTTCTACGACTACATAACACGTCTGTCGGCCTGGGGAAGTCATCCGACACCCGTTGACCGCACTACCGCACCGCACCGACGCGGGAACGCGAGCGTACCGGGGTTACGTCGTCGTCGTCGTCGTCGTCGTGACGGTTGCACCGTCGTCGTCGGCTCGGCACTCGCGGTACGTTGCACTCGCAGGTCGCGCCAATCGAGACCAAGCGGGACCTCCTCCGTGATCGTGGTCGATGACTTCGGTGTGGCCTCCTTTACGCGGGATAACGATAACGGATGACGGTAGATCACGTCCTTAGATTTTACGCTGGTCAATGTATGACGCGATACCAATTTTTTCCCCTTTTTTCGCAGCCTTTGCAGTAGTTGCTGCTGTTGTTTCTGTTGCTGCTGATACGTGGAAGGGCAATCGGGCAGTAGTCGGGCTGGTCTCATGCGAGCGCACAGCGTGCTCGTGGCATGGCCGCGGAGTGGTCGGGTGTCGTCCTTCTCCTCGTCGTCCTCCTCCTCCTCGTCGTCGTCGTCGTCGTCGTCGGTGTCTCTCGTCGTACGATTACTGCCCGTCGCATGTGTATGACAAATCATGTTCACAGGCTGTGAGGAGGCTCTCGCATTCTCTCTTGCAGCCCGGCCTCACGCGCTGCGCTGCCCGAATGCACCATCGGACGATACGCGAAATATCTCACCCAAGGTCCGCGATATCCTCGGATCCTCGATCTCACGGACGTGACGCTTCGCCCGTTCACCGCTATCGAGACAGCAATAAATAGAGTCTCAGGGTTCGGGTTACCGTAGCTTCTCGACTTCCTAATCGTGGATCTAATCAACGCGCGATTCCGCACACGGGATGATACTTGAACGATATCGGTTGGACTCTGCTGCTAGATAATGGCTGCGCCCTTCTGTCCTTCCGATCCTTCGAAACTCTTTGGTACCGCATCGATTGAAAACGAAAACGGGTCACTGGGTTGCCGCCGCTGATAAATAGGACTCCACTTTCGCGCGACTCGATCTTTGCGCGGTCGAACACTGTCGTCGCCGTCGTCGCTGCTGCTGCTGCTGCTGCTGCTACTTCTACTGCTACTGCTGCTGACACTTTAACGCCTGTAGCTTTTCGATGTTTGTCGGGATATTTCCGCTCCGTTATCTTCCGGAGCCCGCAACGAGGCGATGCGTCATCCCAACCACTGTGACCCTTAGGGTATATCACCGTTTCGTTAACTGGATCCCACCGTGCTTGCGAGAGACATGCTCGATGAATAGCGGAGCACGTCCATTTGACGAATGGATACCGATCCGTGCGATCTCCGCACGATCCCTCGATCTCGTCCGAGGAGAAGTCCGCTTGCGATTCACGTGGCGACCGACACGACAATGGCGCTTCTCGGCGCGCCTCTAACGGCCGCCGCGACGCCCACGCAGTCGATCGTCCCCGAGCAGACGGTTACACACCCACGACAACCGTTTCTCCAGCTGACAATGTGACGAGGGGTCGAGGGTTGTCTATCGCTCCAAGGTGCTCCTCTATCGACGCCAAGACCGTGGTATCATCGCTGACGTCGCGCTCATTATCCTCGTCACCGTCGTTACCAACGCGAGAACGCCCTCGTAGATGAGGTTGCTGCCTATTCGTCGTCACAGGATTAAACATCCATCTCGAGCCTCACAGGGTCTTCTCTTAGATATTCCACGCGTACACTCCAGCTCCGGCACAGCACTCGCTTGATGCGCTCCGCGTCGAGCCGCGAGGAACTTTGCGAGCGAAACGGTCGGACACTTGTCACGCAAGCGATGGAGAGGGTGCTTGCGCACTCGCGGCCACCCCGCGTCGCGTCGCGACGCCGCCGTTGCGATGGGTTTGCGATTCGTTGCGTTGTGTTGCGTTGCGTTGCCTTGTGTTGCGCTGTACTGCGCTGTACTGCGCTGTACTGCGCTGTACTGCGCTGCGCTGCGCTGCGCTGCGCTGCGTCGCGTCGCGTCGCG
>NW_017300081.1:1369686-1374606 GCF_001594075.2 Trachymyrmex cornetzi | reverse complement strand
CCCCCCCCCCCCCCCCCGCGACGAGGGTGTCTCGCGGCCACGTCGACTCGCGGGGTAGTATTCGCACTCGGTACCACTGGTGGTAAGCTCTCCGTCTCTTTCTCACCCCCAACTGTCCCGCCACTCCCCTTTTCGCGCCTGTACGTGATCCCTCTTTGTCTCTCTTTCTCTCTCCTCCACCACCACCTGACTGCTTCTCTCGGTCTCTCTCTTTCTTTCTCTTTGCGTTATCTCCCTGCTGATCTCCCCCTCTCTTTCTTCCTTCTCCTGTGCTCCGAATGCTACCTGCTCACTTCCCACGACCCTTCTCTTGCGATGACCGCAGAACGGGACGGGCGGGACGCGAACGGGGCTAATTTCCGGTCGCGAATCGACTTCCTGTCGGGATCGTCACGATGACATCGAGGCGCGAGCCCGCGTTCCTCGCGAGCTGCCCTTCGATAGTTGTACGTATCGCTCGCTGAGAGACCTCTATCCAACGGTAGGTTGCCTTATCACACTTGTGTGCGACCGCAGTTGCGCGAACCAAGCTTCGCTCCTCCATCCCCTCGTCCGTAGCGATATACAGGGTGACTTAGAAATCGCGCGGGCTTTCTTCGAATCGTTTGTTAAGAACTACATTGAAAAAAATTATTATTGTTTCGCTGTCAAAGTGTCAGATCATTTCACCCTTAAATATCTATTGTGCAACAAATTTTTCAAATGTAGATTATATATGTAGCAACACATAAAAATATATAAAAAAACCTGTGCGTTATTTAATTTTTTATAAATAGATTATATTTGTATAAAGTTTTTATTTAAGAATTTTTTAAGAGATATTTGTAATTTCGAAAACAAAAAGCTGCTGCCAAAATAAAAAAAATGACTTTTAACGATGTTCTCGTTAAGCAAAGTTTGACTTAAGATTCTCCGAAGAATATTATATATATATATATATAAAATAAGGAAAGGACATAAGATTTCTTTGAAGCGCCCTATATACATCTGGTGCGTACGAACTCCAGTTTCACGTATGTGACGAACAATGCTAAAGAGGGGGAAAATAGAAAGACAATTTTGAAGCGCGACAATCGTTCGAGCAGCAATACACTCCGGATTCATACAATCGTAATTAATCTGCGTCAATCACAATCGCCGTCCCACAATCGCTCGGTGACAGATGGTGCCTGACGAATATCGCATCTTCGCGCGAACTTAATAAATAATGGGATTGCGGCGTATGTTCTGACCAATGAGCAAAAGGGACGCGACTTACGTCGCGGAAAATGCCGTATTGATCGCCGAGTGGACCAATCTGGCGCAAACTTTGACCGCGACCACGTGGCGCTGTATTTGAAAGCGGATCCTGTTAAGAACCAGAAAAATTATTCAGAAAAATAACAATAAGAATTATAACGTCAAATTATATTCAATTTGAGTTATTTTTAATTACTTCTGTAGGCGTGTGGAGTATAGTTGACATATCTGATCAATAAATGTAAAAAAAACCAGGTCGCCCGCACAAAAGATGGAAAGACAGTTGATCATCTATGTCCCAAGAGGGTAATCGAATTGGGTAAAACAAGTCTACAGGCTTTCGATAAGAAGAAGAAATGTAAAAAAAATGGAACGCATATACAGTTAAAATATATTTCTTTCTAAATGAATCCAAAGATTAAGATTTTACCGACTCTGAATATTATAATAACTATTTTTAATTTATTAAATTACGACTGGGAACTAATGATAACTATTGATACTCAATCATATTTTCTCATGAGGATTGCTACTGCTCCTACTTAATATGTCGTTAATTTAAAATAATGAAGTTAAACAATTCAACTTATTAAAATGTACTTAAATTTCACTCAAATTCAGTTATTATTTACCTACTAAGCGATACGTTAAATAATACCAAAACAACTTTTTTATATTAAATATACAGAATATTGAAAAAATACATGAATTTAAAATAAATAATTCTAACGATAATAATATTAAAATAACTTTTTACTAACCGAAAATAAAGATAGGAGATCACCATATTGGTATTTTCAGTAGTTCGAGTGAAATACCATCGGCGGTTCTGGTATTAAGAGTCATTCAGATTCCATTCAGCTTTATCTTGCACACGTAAGGCGGATTTGATTTCAGCAGCCACGTAAAAGCCAAAATTGTAACGCCAGAAAACTCCCGTAAACTCGGCTCCATCGTTGCGCAATCTTTCCGTTATAACGTAAAAATCTACAGAGAACTAATGAAAAAAACGTATTTAACGTTACATAAAAGATGCATAATTTTCACATTTTCCATTCGCATTGGAAAATGGAACACGTGATATGAAAGCAAGAGCATAAACTGAAGCATATACGATGTATGCTGTATAGTTACCGTGGCTGTTCGTATAATTCCACATGGGATTCTCAATAAATCACTTTCCGGGAATCGTGTTCCGACATGCGACTTCTAATGGCAGAAACTTCTGATGGCCGAAGCGCGCCATCGGGCAACCGGTCGACTACCATTCCTTCAACATTGCCAGAGTTTCGTATATCCACCACGTGACTGCATATGGGATGGTGTCGAAAACTTCTTTTTTCTTTTCGATAAAACGCCAATACGGGCGACTTCGAGCAAACCGTCAAAATGCCGCGAAGAAATTACTACGGTGATGCAATAATGCCCATATCTCTCTAAAATTAAAATTCGATCCAAATATATTAAAATCAATGGACTCTTATTCTTCAATTAGAACGATTTTAATAAGTAACGTACATAACTATTTGCATTTTAGAAACCAAAGCCGAATAAATGGGAGAAGCTGACCTCTTTTTGGCCGTTGTATTAAACGCTTGCTTTATCTGCAATGCGTAATTAATGCGCTATTCGTTATAATTACGAATTTATTGTATATGTACGAATTATAAATATATGACGATGTCGAAGTCATTGTGAACAGTATAAATATAGTTCGTTCGATGCAAACTTATGGTGCGCTACTTTTGACTGCGTAACGCGGTACGATACTACTGTCAGTGCATATCTGACTATATACATGTAACAACTACTGCCGGCGTGTTTACTGCGCGTCAGACAATGGTTGCGTTCCGTTATTTACTACTAAAAATCTATAGTGCACGTGACGTATACTATTGGATTTTCAGTACTGGCAGCGAATATCAGAACGCAGCCAATGTCTAAAGCCCGATCTACATAAGACGCAGAACATGCGGGTCGCAAAACTAGAAACTAACCTAACGTATTTTAATTATAATATGGTTGTAGGACACAAAACGCAGGACGCAGAAAGTTGGGTGAATTTCGACTTTCGCGTCCTACGTCTTGCGTCCTACATATTGCAGTCTGCGACCTATTACAATTTGAAATACGTTTCACTTGCGACCTACGACCTACGTCCTGCGTCTTATGTAGATCGGGCTTAATATATAATATATATGCAGGAGGGATCAACACTTACTACCTGCTACCTACAGGATAAAACAACGAAAAATATGAGATGTTCTGCCCCAGTCAGAATTATCAGAAATGATAATGGAATCGACATCGAATGTCGATTCGATGTCGATTTGATGCTTTCGACGTCGAACGACATCGAATCGACATCGATTCGATGTCGATTCCATTATCATTTCTGACTGGGGTCTTATAAAACACAACTAAAGAAGCGAAAATTGATTGTAAAAAATTATTTACATGCAAAATATTCTTTTAAACTAGAATAACAGATGTTGAAAGTGTAAAAAAAATACATATATTGCAAAAAATGCAATGTATTTTAATCTATTGTCGCACATTTATATATTCAGTCATTAATTTACCTGTTGAATAAATGTTTCTTTTATTTGTAAAACGCCTAATCAGATCTTCGTATCACGTGAATAAGTAAGGAATTAAGACATATATATATATATATAATATACCTATGATATACATTTGCACGACATAATGTATAAAATAATAATACAGAGCATGTACAGAAGAATTTTTTACGTCACTTATTTGCTGTACAGAATTCATTACAATATTACATCACTTAGTAATTACACTTACTGAATAATCTACTCGTTAACTATGTCATACAATGATTAATAAATATCTTAGAAATATTTAGGTATAGATATTACAGATCAAGCTAGAAACTTGTACAATTAACATTATCTTATACAATTATCTCATATACAGTTATAAAAAATTTGGCACATATTGATTACATAGAAAATGTATATAATAATAAAATGATATAATTAATTAACTATTACATGAAAATAGAACATACTAAAAATATAAATAAAATACAAAGAATCTAAAAAAATTTGAAACTTCATTTTTTTAATAATTTATAACTGATTCTTTTCTCATAATACAGACACGAATGATCATTTGTCGCATCAACTTGAAATTTGTTTGCACCTGAGATAGGATTTTGAAAGTTTAATGCGTTAAGAAAAGAAAATTTTACTTCAAAGATATTGGTCATTTACTATCTATATACATATTCCGTGTAACATTCTTCATGAAATATAACTTTATTATTAATATCAATATGATAAACTTTATTCTATGCAGTCTATAAAACGCATCGTATTTATTTATACTGTTATTTACTTATTATAGACAAGCAGACTATATTTAAAATTTATAAAATTTCATATGTAATTTTAAAAAATAATCTGAAAAAATAATTATAAAATTAATTTAAAACTCTTGTATGTAAAAAACAATCTATTGCACATAAAATTAATTTTTTGCACATAATTGTTTCCTAACATATAATCAATTATAATATATACAAAATTATTACAATAAATGTATTTTTTATATGCTAAACATAAATTTAAATAGACATACTTTCATATTTTATATGTTAATATTCTGGAAATAAAAAAGTTAAGTATTTACAATATATATATATATATA
>NW_017300081.1:1310470-1369477 GCF_001594075.2 Trachymyrmex cornetzi | reverse complement strand
TATACATATTACAATTTTCTTAATTTGCTTTAACATATTTTTAATAAAAATTAACATTTACCAATAGAAAAATCAGTATAAAGTTTTAGAACAAATTTACGTTATTATATTTATTTCTTCCAGCCTTTATGAAATTGAATTATCAAATTTAATTATATAAACATAAATTATTATTTACATAATAATAAATAATCATTACTGAACATAAATACGTAAAATATAATTTCGTTCATTTGTTCAAAAATTATATCATTTTTTAATTATTTATCTTACAATTAGATATGTATGTACATTATTATAAGTCTAATAGGCAGTAACTTATATATTAATACACTATATCGCGACATAGCGTATTAAAGTAAATTATATTTTAGTGCACTTATAGGGTATATCAATATGTGTAGTAAATTACTATATTAATATATGCATAGTACACTAATATTAATATATTTACAAAATGAACATTTTTCTAAAATATTAAATGTTTTGTTGTTAAATATTTAAAGAAAGTTAAAGCTAGAAAGAATTAATTACAATTACATATTCACTTTATCTAATATTACTCATAGAATTATTTCGATCATTTGTAATCATCGTCTATTATTAAATGTTTTATGAAAACTAAAAAAAATATTAGTAACATTTAATATTTGTCTATTTCTTGATCAGTAAATTTAACACAATTTAATAACATTTTGACTTATTATAATTAAACTCTGTACCTTGTGTTTTCTATATGTATTCTGTGAAATATTTGACATGATAGTTCTTAACTTATGAGCTGCATAAAATTATATCAAAATCGTACAAATCCTATTCTACAATATTTACACCAAAATTCTAATGTATCTCCTTTTCATATAAACTTGAAACATTTTTGCTTATCATGCGGTATTCGTGTCTTAAACAATATCGAATCAGCTCGATACTGTGTATTCAATAGAGGCATATAGCCAAAAACCTAAAATCATTAATTATACTGAATAAAATTAACGAATTTATTTAAACGATAATAATAATAATTTAGAATATTTAAATGTAATAAAGAAAAATATAAAAATAATTAACAATAAATCTTTTTACCTGTGAAAAGAAATTGATACATTTATGTCTTTCTTGAAAATGAGTATCATCTTCTGAAAGTGAAACTGGACAACCAGGACATCTAAATGTCCAACGTGATGTTACCTAATAAACAAGCAAATATTTTAATATTATTGCATCGTATATTAATATATTCACATAAATTTTCCAAGTTCAATCGTATGATTAAAATGCAAACAGAAATATTATATTACAAAATGTTTAAGTTGTAATATATAATTGCAGAATTTTTATAAAATCTGAATTAAGAAATTAAAAAGTTTTGATTTATAATATTAATAAGAGTAATGAATATCTTCTCTTCACATAAAATATATGTATAATGTCTTACTTTAACTGGTGGTTTCCTTGTAAGATGAGATATTAAAAAATTCATTGCAATGTCCTCACAATTCATATATTCGTCAACTTTATCTCTTATTGCTTGTGGTAACCAATGTGTGTACAGATATGTATAATGTTTATGAATGAAAGCAGCCCCAGTTAAAACCATGGATAACTCGCAAGAATAATTAGAATTGTAATTCCAAGCGTTGTGATAATTCTGGTCCCATGCATGAAATCGACCAGGGAATCCAACTACACGATCTCGATGTTCCCTCCACACTCTAAAGATGTACGTTAATAAATAACAAAAGTATATTCGAATAAAAAAACTGAAAAATTGGCTTACCTAAAACCAAACATGATTTCATCATGTCTCAAATGAGCATCATCATCGATAGAAAGGACGGCTTCTGTCTCAATTGCATCAAATGGCAGGAATCTATTATTCAAACTATTTCTTGGAGCTTTTATAACCTGTTCAAATATATTTGAAAAATATATTTTAATGTGTAATCTTTAAAAATAAATGAAGATACTATAAATAATAAATTAAAATTACATGTATAGGAACGCCGATATCAGGCCACTTGAGATCTTCTACAGGAGGTTTCGGACTATTCCATACTACAAGTACCTTGTTTAAATAAGGTAAGCCATAAAGACGCGCCAATGAATTTATAAGAACTTGTTCTCTTTCATAAGTTAACATGACAATTGTAAATTGTTCTCTTGGATAATTTCCTCCTAACGATTCACTAAATTCTTTTCCAGCACCTCCAGCACCTTTACCTATCGGTCGAAAGCCAACTTCTGAACCTATGAAAAAACAAAAAAGCAATATAAATATAACATGTAACTCTCGTAGAATAATTTCTAAAATAATGATTTTACCAAGAAATTTAGCGTCACTGGGAAGAACAGTATCAAAAGGTAATTGTGGATACAAATTAAATGGATCCATCCAATCATTCCAAATTTCATGATTTTGAATTAATAGTGTTGTATAATTTCTCTTGAAAGCAGGAGATGGATACGGCGGTTCTAAAGGACCTAAACTTTCTTCAGCTTCAGGTTCGGCAATAATGGCATCCGATTTTAAAGGCTTTAAAATAAAAAATAATGTAAATTATAAAATTAAATGTGTGTTTTTCATGTTAAAGTATATAATACATACTTTAATAAGAAAACCGTGTCACATTAAAATACGTACCACAAAGCTTTCGTTAAAAACACTAGGACTGGGTGTTTGAGACGCTGGTAGTGGAGGTATACCAAGTCTGTCTCTTATTACTGCTATGGTCGTATCTACTACACCTTGAGCAGTACTCATATAACGTTCCCATATTAATCTACCTTGTCTTCGAATAGTCAAAAGATCGTTGTCAGGAACAGCGCGCAGTAAAAAGTGCATTTCAGTCACTCTAGCCTAGATAATTATATAATTCTATCAATATCATTTCAATATAATTAAAAAACAAATTTAATAATAAATTACTATAAAAATTACTTTAGGTAGGAAAATAACTGCTCTCCTCCAATCAACAACTTCGTTATAATTAAGCAAAATCTGATCACCACCAAGAATGACTGGTATTGATCCAGCTCGTAATGCTTCGTACAATCTTGCTTGCATAAACGAAGTAGTCAATAATGTAGCATTGCTGGGAGCTAAGATCAATGCAAATGTTGATTCCTTTAAAATAGCTCTTCTGGATGAATCAGTTCCACAAAGAGACCAATCAAGAGTTTGCACAGGCTTACTCTCCATAGAAGCTGGTATACATTCAAATTGAATGAAAAATTTATCTAAAGTTATTCCGTTGCTCATATCTTTTAAATGTTGAATAATAAATGCATCTATATTATTATCATCAATTATCAATTTTTCCAGATCTATATCTGCGTCATCAATTTGATATGTCATCGGTGTACCCATAAAAGTCCTCATTTCTCCTTGGAATGACAGCAAATATTTCCTTCTTGCAGGTAACATTTGTGCGCATTCTTGCCAAACATCTCCGCCAGGTGGTCCCAGAATTGGTGGAACAATTAAATCGAAATCATCGCGAAATTGGTTTCTATAAAATGTTGACTGTACTACTATCGCTCTGCCAGTATCCAGATTACTAAAAATATTTCCAGAATCTGCAGATAAATCTCTACGTGCAAGATTTAATAATATGTGATTTCTACCGTCTCCACCCCAATAGGGAAGTGCTTGTAATTTCTTTATATCTAAAGCTTTATTATGACGTTGATCACTCTTTTGATGGAGACTTAATGCTTCACCAATTAAGACTATGTAAACACATGCCTCTGCTGGATTTCTAGTAAGATGTGGATTATATCCTACAATCAATTTTCTTTATATAACAAGTTTTATCACAGATAAATACTTCATAATGCAAAAGATATTTTTAAATACAATCCTGTTTACTTTGTGTAATATATAGTTTATTTATATCCTAAATACGTACCTAATGTTTGTTTAATAGTCGTTTTTAAGAAACCGTCTACATCCCATCCTGGATTAACTACCGAAAATTGATCTGGATCATACAAGTACACAGGAAAACCACTTGTCAGTGCACATCGACTGTGATCGAAACAATTGTACATTCTACACGATCGTGGATCTGTGCTAGGTAATACAATTGGCAGAGTGTTAATCAATATTCTCTTAGGTGGTGCTAATTCAGGCGTGTTTCTTTCCACTGCTTCTTTCTGTGCCACCTGTGCTTGCTCCACACTTATTTTTAATCTATCAAGATCCGTTTGCTGATGCAGTAACTCTTGCTTCAGCTCGTCTATTTTTTGCGTCAAGCTATTAACTTCGCTCTGAAGTCTTTGCCTCTTTGCGCTCAGGTCTCTCAATTCATTGCTCACTGAAATTTTTATACGAAACATTTCCTCTATTCTCATCTTCAGCTGTGACGCTTTCATGGATGTGAAATCCTCAAAAGCCTCCAAGGTTGAGAATGTTCTATACATATCCCTATCTGGAACATCTGATTCTACCTGAAAGTCAACTCAAAGTCAATGCAATGCATTCTGGAGCAAATAATTTTTAAAAGCTTAACTTTCTTCTTTAACTGTACCTTAGATAAATAGTAATGCGTAAATAATGGCACAATAAATAAGACTATAGACGTCAAAATAATTATCCTTGACAATTTGATGTGTGTCAACCATTGGCACATCTCCCTCCCTGTTCCACTGTGATAGAACGGAAGTGCCTCGTAAGTATTTCCCATCATGATTATATGGAATTGCTAAGTATTTTCATCTGTCTAATAAATTCTGGATACTTCCATCTAGCATTTTCTTGGATTTCTGCAAGTAATGTTACACAGACATTGTGAGTAATCTCATGAGTTTTTACTTCATTTTGCATGTAACAAAAACAGCTTTTCATCCATAATTTCTTACAATTTAGTTTAATTTAAAGGACAAAGAGCACGCAAACGCATTATTAATACTAGTACCTGTTCACACTAGAAACCGACGTAGAAATTAAACCTGGAGATGACTTTATCAGACCATATCATCGTGCTGTCAATAACCTTCGCAATCTCATGGTCTCCTCCGTTTCCCTGCTATCCAGACCGAAAAAATCACGAGCCGGAGCAATCCCACGAGGACTTTTGATAGAGTCACATTCTACGTCACACTACTGACTACCCTCGGTCGCATCGAGGACATCGAGGTTAGTCCGGGTTAGTCCCGAGATGCGTCTCACTTGCATACGTCGTCCATCTGATATCTCCGCTCTCGTGAGAGACCCAGCGGAATGCAGCGTATACTACCGATCCACTCAATGCTCTCGAGATCGCATGCCGAAAATGTGAAACGGCGTGGCGAACGTGAGCAGCTGTCCGGGAGTTATCGGAGTTGATCGGAATTATCCACGTCAATCTACTTTTCGAGATTCGGAAAGACTCGACGATCTCTTCTGCTTTCTCGTTAATTCCTCCAGCCGCGTTCAGTCGCATTTGATGTCGCATGTCGCGTCAATCAAATTCGAGTTCGAACGGCCCGCTCGTCGTCGCCCTCCAGTCGTCTCGTATCCAGGTTTGCTCCGATGACGTTTGGTGGCACATCGCGACTCGCGACGACACGTTGCGCATCCGCGTGATGTATTCGCGTCTCTCGAGGTCTTCGTCGAACATGCGCATGTTCATGCAATGTCCATGTCAAGCGTAGTGCGAGGGGAATAATATTTTGGCTTTCGGGGGCCTAAAATTAGCCGAAAAATGGTAAGCATTCGAGAAAAGTGCGATTATACGCCAACAAGATCACGCTTGTGTCGCGTTATTCAACCAACCGGTCTGTCTCCTCGTCCCGGAGTTTCGCACCTTTTCGAGTTTTTAGAATAACCTATCCCCCGCACTATAATGATGTTTTTCACACTCACGTCGACCTCGTCACCCGGGACGATGGAGCAACGCGAAATTTTACTTTGTGGCTTCCCCCCGCTACTCCCAACTTTAAAAATATGGTTGCGTTAAAATGATCTCTGATGCAATGCAAAACCGTCTCGACATATCATAGTGTGTTTTGAATGATATACAAGCTGTCATTTTTGTATTTTATGACTTTCAGACAGCCAAGATAACTGCTTGAATTAAGATTGTAGAATATTCTATTGACATGTACTTTTTTTAATTATAATGTAATGAGTTTCAGAGTTGTATTGATGTCGCTTTCACTTTTACCTACTGTTACTTTTTTATTTTTAAATTAATGATAAGAGAGTTTATAGCACTCATTATTTTATTTATGTTGCAGCATAAGTTAAAATTTTCACAAAGGGACAAAGTGAAAAAATTTATAACGTTTACACAAACTGGAGAACAAACTGCGATATATTGTTTAGCCCAAAATGATTGGAAACTGGATCTCGCTAGTGATAATTACTTCCAAAATCCAGAAGCTTATTATAAAGAACCGAAAAATTCTGTTGACAAAAAGAAATTGGAAATATTGTATAGCAAATACCAAGGTAGGATTGCTATGAAATATTAGTGAGAATTCATTAGTCTATTATTTATGTGTTTAATGTTAATAAATAAATTATAATTATTATCTTACAGATCCAAGTGAACCTAATAAAATTACCGCGGATGGTATCATGAAATTTCTTGACGACTTGAATCTAAGTCCTGAGAGTAAATTAGTTCTAATCATTGCGTGGAAATTTCGTGCTGAAACACAATGTGAATTCACTAAAGAAGAGTTTATGAATGGAATGGTGGACTTAGGGTAAATATTAACTTCTATGATATCCATCTGTGATGGTTGAATAAAAAATGAATGTGTTGTGAATGTGCCTTACATTCACATTATTTTTCATCATCAGGCATGTGTATATAAATATAACTATTTTCATAATTATTTTCAGTGTGGATAGTATAGATAAGCTAAAAGCGCGATTAGGTAGTTTAGAAAATGATTTAAGGGATCCTCTAAAATTCAAGGATTTTTATCATTTTACATTTAATTATGCGAAAAATGCGGGACAGAAAGGCTTAGATTTGGATATGGCAATTGCGTATTGGAACATTGTATTAGACGATAAATTTAAATTTCTTCAATTATGGTGTCAATTCTTACAGGTAAGTAAATTTTGGATATTACTTTTGAATTTACTTTTTTGGCAAGTTACTTTAAAATAATAAACTGATGTATTCTAGGAACATCACAAAAGATCAATTCCAAAAGACACATGGAATTTATTATTAGACTTTGCACTTATGATCAATTCGGACATGAGTAATTATGATGAAGAAGGTGCTTGGCCTGTGTTAATCGATGATTTTGTAGAATGGGCACAACCTCGAGTTCGTCAGTCTCTCTAACGATTTTCTTTTTTTTTTGCAACATTCTCGCACATGATAACTTTATTCGTTTACAAAAGATATATTTTTAAAATTATTTTGTGAAATATTTTTTTCCGATGACGACTTTGTTTTACTTTTTAAAATTGATTAGAGACGAATTAATGCACATAATATAATGAATCATAGTATATACCATATAGCATCTTGTAATATGCATTCTCAACAATTTACAATATATCGCTTCAGTAGATACAATTTCATTTGCTAAAATATGTAAAGAGAGAAAGTTTTGAGTGTTTGCTTAAAAAAATAATAGTTATTTCCTTATTTATTAAGTTCAAGTTGTGTGAAATCTACTAACCACATAGATACTTGTACAATAATTTAATTACGACTTTTGCTTTATCTTCAAAGAGAAAAAAGCATTGCCTTGAAATTGATCATATTGTACAAAAGTAATATATGTGTGAGATGTTTATTTACATGTGGGAATATAACAGAAAGTTGCTCAACTACCACCGGTAGTATTTGCAAGCAATTAAAAAACTCGACGTTCTTTTGAAATAATATGTCGGAAGCAAAATTGGAAGAGAAATTAGTTCATATGTTCCTGTAGATAGTAATTTCTAGAAATTGCGTTGTTGAAGAAATTGTTATTAAATAAATTCTACGATACTCTATTACACGACACTTAGAATGTATATAAAAACATAAAGAGAAAGAAATCTGTATTTTAGACATTATACTATTTCGGCATCATTCTATTTATTTTTTTATATTCAATCAGGTTATAATGAAGAGAAATTTGTTTCTCATATGTATATTAGAAGAAAGATTACTTGTATACAATATACTTCTGAAACTTTATATAACATTGTTCTAGAGACAAAATATAATTTTTTTTATAAACTTAATATAATAGTTTTCATTTTCAATCATATGGTATAAGTTCATTCATGGAATTGTTGTATAAAAAGTCATTTGTGATGTTTTTTACAGATTTGATTCTCTTAACAAGTTTATCGTAGGCATTTTGTATGTTAAATATTATCCCTTGTAACTACATTCTATAAAAATTTAGCGCAGTAATATATTTAGATTTTTATCTATACAAAATATGTGGAGATTATAAAGACATAATGTAAAAATTATTTATTATCGTAAATTGGAAAAATTGTTAGGAAATCAAAATATTGCAGCTATATATATAATAAAATTATGAAACAAAAACTTTGGAATAAAATTATCTCGTCCACGCGTTTTTGATTAAATTTTATAAATATAATGTGAAATAGACAAAAAGAGAAAATTTCAACAAATATATAAAGCAGTATAAACTTATTATTGTATGTAGTTACATATCGCCAGGGATACGTTTGCACAATACTAAACTCATTCAAAATAGAATATATTATTATTCGAAAGTGAGGAAATTGATATTCGAATATCATTTTCGGATATAATTTTCCTTAATAGTTTCAGCATTGTGCAGACAATACATTGTTTTACCAGCCTTAGGAGAAACAGAAAGTAAATTGTACATACTGTAAATAAATATATCAATCTATTCAGTGCGTCTCTGTTTAAATAAACTGCTGAATAAATATACACCATATTTCGTGTATATTATCTCTATGTGTTTAAATGAATATTAAATAAAAAGTTCTGCTAAAAGTCCACAATTATATTTCGTGTGTGTATTATTTATTATATAAGTTAGAAAAAAAAATTTATTTTCTAAGTTTATAATCGGCAAGAAATATAATTATTAATAAAATACGTCAGTATTTAGTTATAAAAATGATTACATTTTACAAGATTTTTTACATTCGCATAAAATTCTATTATGGCCCTTGCATTGTGTATAGGAATATAAGAAAGCTAATTCGTATTTATTAGCGTGTATATTGTAACAATTTTTTAATACATCCTGAATATACCAATTGCATAATGATTCCAATCTATCGATAGTTGTCTGCATCACATATTTTTTTTCAATTATTAAAAGGAACATAATATTTGTATTTACATTGTATTCTTTAGTATTCATTAAAGTCTCGAACTTACCTGAGCTATGACTAATCCATGATTTGAGTTGTCAGTAGTGTGACTGTGTGAATCAAATAAAGTGACCTAAGAATAAAACTTGGGTCTTATTTGTACAGGATGATCATTAATTATATGTGTCAACATTTTAAAAAGTAAATCTAATTCAAAACAAAAAATGCTCTATGTGATTATTTATTTAGACGATCACCAACTAAGATATGGATATATAATTAAGACTACCATGTAATGATTTCTATTGATTATAGCTACATGTGTGCTTACCTTACTTGTAGTTTCTTGAAATATAAATAATATAGTACGTCCGCATGTGATAAGCAACATAAACAAAGTGTGACATTTTGGATTTTTGTATTACATTTTTCCTTAGCGTTTCATTGAACTCGTAGTTTTACAAAATTAACTAGATAATAATATATAACTAGACACAATTGATCTTAAATAATGACATATGAGCGTAGTTATTTTATATATATATATATATATATATATATGTATATATATATATTATTCAAGTGTAAGATGTATATATTCAAAAATTCTTCTATTTGTTCAGAAATATAGTTGAATAAGAAATAAATAATTTTTTTTTTTGAATATTAATAAACTTACACATGTGTACAGTTACATATATATATATATATATGTATTAGGTCTATTAGGATATAATTCATATTAAACATTCCTATCATACCCATTCTTTTAATATATTTAAGCTCTTGCCCCCATGTTTTAAAGCATCTTCAGTATTCAAATACGGATGTGATATAAGCCTTTTCTTAATAAGCCACGCATGAATAGTGTTACCCTCAATTATTGCCTCTGCCACAATAATATTTAATCTCGGGCAGTTTTCTATATCATAAATCGATACATTGCCTCTTGAGATTCGTACAGCCACAAGTAAACATATAAGTGTACAGGCTTCACTTACTGAGGGTTATTCAATACATAAAAAAAATAAGTTTTATCGACAGTATGATATATGTGAGTATACTCTCAATTTGATATAAGTAACAAAATATAATTACGTTTTTGTCCTGGTGGATAACGGCTTTGTGTAAATTCAGGTTGATACCATAATATATCTACTTCGTTATTAAAACAGTTTTTCATATATGACGGAAAGTGGCAGCTAAATAGTGGTGGTAAAGTCATAATTACAAAAGTATCTTTTATTCCATATGTTTCTCATTACTTATTAATTTTATTACCAAATACATCTCTTTGTGATTCATATTTATGTTCTTTCCAAAAAGGTTTAATGTGTATATATATAAGTCAAGACATTTTGGATACCAAATTTTGTATAATAGTTGGGTTATAATTGTATTGTGTGGTATATTATGGAAAACAATTGTATGAAAAATAGCTACATTCATTAGATACAAATTAATTGTTTCATTTCAAGTAATTGAATTAATCGATTTAAGTTATGTTCCGCTACTAGCACTGAAAATCTATAGTTCATGTTATGTAGTACCTATAAAAAAACTGATTTACTGTGACCCGCCTTAATGAATCGGAAAATCATTTTGGATGGAGTAGGAAAAACGAAGAAGATGAATAGAACTCGTAATGTATAACACGATTTTTAAAAAGTATAATTTATATGGTTCTTAAAATAATAATTGACATCTAAAAATAACTTTTTTAATGATTTTGTTGCCGAAATAATTGCACAATTGAGAAAAGCAATACAGCTTTTTTAATATAAATCGTACTTTACAATCTATATTTCCAGAACATATTTCCAGCTTACTTAATAAGAGAATGAATGAAAGCGAGAGAAAATTATTATTTGATATTTATTATACTTCATAACAAAACACATTTTATTAATTGAATTTCTCTTTATAATGATATTTCTTGCAGTGACATATTGATCATTGATCGATCGTTTCAAAACATGATTTTTCTTTAAAGTGATATAAATTTCATCATTTTATTCTTTTATAAAAAGCATATTGTTCCTATGAATAATTCTTTTAATATTTAGCATTTAAAAAGAATGTATGAAATTCAGTTTCAAATATATGCATGTATGTACGAATGTATGTATATTATCATAAAAAGTATATAACAATATACTTATTATAATAAGATATAAAAGCGTCTGTGCTACACGTGTAAATAATATGACTTTACAATTATGAAACTAATAATCTATTCAAGATTAGTTAATGTGTTATATATGCCCAAGATAACACAAAAGTGGAAATATATTTCATGAATATAAAAACAAAAGACATCTTTATATATTTACATATAGACTACATTCTGTTATTCTGCGAGTAGTGAAAAATCTATGGTATACGTCAGGGCTGTCCAAACTTTGCTCGTGAGTGGAAAACGCTTCCCCCTCTTCGTCATCTCAGTAGAGCGAGACGGAGCGAAAATAACAAAGGATAGGCGCCAAGGCTCCGCCTGAATTCAGGTCTGTCCGAGATTCATAGAATAAAGGAGCCAAGGAAGAACCCATTTCTCAATATACAATTATTGTAGCTGTTTTTTATTATGTTTATTATACTCAGCAGTGACACCCAAAAATTACAATAAAATTAAGCACAAACGTTTCCACCTTTAATTTGATCATCATCAGTGATTTTTGCAACAACTTATGATGACCAGAAATTAAAGGTCGAAATTTTTAAATAGATTTTATTGTAATTTTTATTTTATGTGATTGTATATTCATTTCCGCATAAGGCAACAAGCGTTAGTCCAAAAGCCTTTTAATACTTAAATTATTTTAATATTTTTAAAAAATTGTACAAATAAATTGTATTTTATATACAATTGTAAATAATTATATATTGTTAAATTATATTATTAATTCTATATAGTTATATATAATTTTATATAATTATATATAAAATTTTTTTTCCTGGGATGATTGTATGCTTAAATTTCGGCTTAAATAACTGTCTATACATTTTATGAATCTTTATTCTATGAATCTCGGACAGATCTGAATTCAGGCGGAGCCTTGGCGCCTATCTTTTGTTTTTTTCGTTCCGTCTCGCTCTACTGAGATGACGGAGTGGGGGAAACGTTTTCGACTCGCGAGCAAAGTGTTGGACAGGCCTGATATACGTAATAATAGATTTCCAGTACTCGTAGATGAATAACATAGCCATAATTTACTATAAAAATAGAAATACGATAAAAATCAAATGAGATACATTGCATTATAATAGAAACTGATACAACACGATGTTAGCTAAAAATTTAAATTTCTAAATTGACATCGTAAAATATTAAAAATATAAAATTTTCGAATTAAGTACTCATTCAAATTAAAGCCTTCTCATCAATTTTTCTTTTATAATATTAATAGCATATTAATTTTCGCAAATAAAATATTTTACCATTCTTATATTTACGTTTTGTAAAATTTTCATCAAATTTGTTTTCTATTTTCAATAAAAATTCGTCAGTTTTCATTAAGCAAATAAAATCATACGCGTGCTATGAATATGATTTATTTTAAGTCAGTTCAGCACTGCATTTAGTCTTCTAAATCGTTAGTTTATTATGAATAAATTTATATTTTTTTAAACGTATATTACACCTGGCTTCTGTTTCAAACGAACATTTTGTCATTTGTATTTGTCACTGTTATTACAAAAATGTGAAAATCGTTTTCATAAATCTTCTATATCATATTTTCGCACATTGGATTCATTAAATCTGAAAGCAACATATAAGTTTTGTATTATATAGTATTTTATAAAAAACTTCCAATTAAACTTTCTTCAAGTTATAATCAAACAGGTAATCATATAGATATATTGTAAAGAACGGATAATGATTTAAAAAATGCTATTTATAATTTATAAAGTTTATTGTTATATATTTTTTTTAATTTAAAATTAAAATAAATAGTCAGTGTTGGTAATCGTACGATAATTATCGTACACATACGATAATTTTACTTATACGTACGATGTATGATAGTACTTCATTATCGTACGCCTAAAATTTTATATTTCTGACTTATTACGATAATTTTATATTTCTGACTTATTACTCTTCTCTCTTAATTTTATATACATATTACCAACAGAGTAGGCATTGAAAAAGACGATGAATTAAATGATTCTTGGATGATATCGTTATTTATTAAAAATCATAGAAATTAAGTATGAATTTTAAATATTATTAGTTCTTTGAAGTGTGTTCGTTTATAATTTGCGAGTTATATATTGCTTAGTCTTATCAAAGATTTATCGTTCTAGTCACGTGGCTTAATCTGTGAAGTGAAATGACTATAATTGATGCTACTACGATAAATACGAAAAAATATACATATGTACTACATACATAAAAACTTGTGATATTGACAATACAAGTGAACTTACTGTCTACTGTCAACATATGTAAAAAGCCACATTTGTACCGTTTCTTTCTTTTAAAATTGTTTTAAATATATTGAAATAATCACTTTCCAATTTTGTATTTTTAACCTGGATATTATAGAAATACAATTTATTCTATAGAATGTTTAAGCTCTTGAAATCAATAAAAAATGTCGGTTATTGTTTCAATGATCGTGTATTAAGGGACTTCTAAAGTGTTGAATGGGTAATTTCAGCGAAATCGGTTGAGAATTGATCGAGAAAGTTCTGATCTATTTCGGAAGCTGATTTCAGCCTAAGTCACTTCAACGTTAAGTAATAAATAAAATTGTTATTTCTGACCGTCTTGATCACGGATTACAACTTTACATATTTCGTATTTAAATTTTGTTCGCGCGCGCGCGCGATGGGTTAGGTATGATAATCTTACGACCCTGGTATGATCGGCCACTGCTTCTAGGTTATCAACACTAATAGTACCCACCAGTAATCAGAATGATCTATATGTAGTTGGATAACGTGTTGGTATACTTGTGGTAAGAAGACGTGACCAATGTTCCCATCCTAGAAGCTTTGCAATTTCAATGCATTTTTCATCAATTTCTTTTAATTGTTTTTCTTCATAATAGCGTGTCAATAATTTCAAATAACGTCCATAATGATTATTGATGTGTGCATGCCATAGAGATAAAATAATAACCTAAAAAAGATATAGAAATCTTATTTATCATTTTATAATGTAGTACTTATTAATTATCTAACGTTTATTCGAGTGGAGATACGAGGTTTCTAAATAAGTGAAAAATTTTTAATGATTCTTTGTCGAAAATTAAGGGAGATTTTTTTATATAAACATGTACTCATATATCCTTCTGAGAAGTTACACTCCTTCAAAGGAGGAAGTAAAAATTAAGTTGTTTTTTATTAATAAGCGTCCTTTTTACTAGAGAAAAATGTTCATTAAATTTCATTTTTCTAACTTTGTCTTTCGTCCAAAAATTAACAAAACATAGAAACTTAATTTTTAGAGAAAGAGGAAGATAAAAATTAAACGTATACTCTTAATCTCTCCTATAGGGATAATATATTACTTTTGTGCATTTTAAAAGATTGCTTTAAAAATAGTAATATTATTTTTACCTTATTGTCAGTAGGTTCAGCGAATTTCTGTACTTCTTGCCAATGATGTGTAACGCTTTCAAGCAAATGTTCGAAGGATCCATCTCCCTCCCCAGTCTTTGTTCCATGTACGTACAACCGCGCCAATGCACAGCCTTTTCTCACTAATCCTTCAATCAAACTGTTCTTTTGCTTCTCCATAGTTACTTTGATTTTAGCCGCATCAGGACGCTGATCGTTTTTCAATCCATAATATGCTAATAACTTATCTTGATCAATATTAGTGATCACAGAGTCAGCAACTGTTATTATTTGATTGGCAAACGCAATAGCGTTTTCTGAAAGATCATTCTGTGGTACATGTCGCCGTGCTTCCAAAGAATCCAACGAAATCAACATAGCAGTGTGGACAGGCAAATGATCTGAGAAGGCACCCTTCAATTCTCCATACAACGTATTGGTGTGATCACCAGGTTCTGTTACAAACAAGAACAGAATTCATTAGTATTAATTCGTGAAAATAAATTTTCAATTAATAATGTATATAATAAACGTCATATATATTAAAGACCACGTTTGCATACATGTAGATATATTCATGTTAGATTTGTTATATTACATGATAACAAATGTCAGTTCTCAAATAAATTATGTATGCTGTTAATGTAAATAGTTTGTTTTATTATAAACATAGTAAAAGAATAAAAACTAATCATGGATACATATTTGCAGAAAGTTAGATAAATGCAACAATTGCAATTACATGCTCAAAAGAGAACACATGTATCTTAATGGATATAAAAAAGGATATAAATATTCACATTATGGAGAAAAATACATAAATGTCCACATTTTAAATTCAACCCAACTTACTTATTGATGGTGCTAATTGATGGAATATAAACCGGAAAAAAAAGATAAAAAATATATATGTGATAGTACTAAATTAAATAATACTAAATTACTCTAAATTTATATCTATTGTATATTTAAACATTACAATATCTAAATGTTAGATTACCAAATTTAGCAAGATAATTGCATTTTAAATCTCTTATTGCTTCCTGGTATTCATCCCACTTTGTAGTTTTCTCTTTCTCAGATTTAGCAGTAGAACTGACATTTTTCTTGGTAGGCTCAGATATGATGTATTTAAATACATGACTATCCACCTTCTTTCCAATATCATCTTTACAGAAAGTCAATGTACCTTGAAGATAACTACCAGGGGTAGCGTATTTGGATACTCTTTGCAAAAAGAAAAGAAAAATATTTAATGTATCAAGTGATATATTTTAATAATAAAAATATAGCAGTTTTTTGTTATTTTATTTTTGTTATATGTATTACATGCTGAAGCCAAATAGAATAGGAAAATAGAATGAATACTATAAGAGAAGAGCGTAATAGTGATCATAATATATATAACAGAACATAATCTCGCAGAGAAATAATACACTCCATTCATATCAAATGTACTAATACGTTACATTAGCAGCAAAAGCATAATTTTTGTACATGTAAAAAGTCAAATTATTTTATTGTGGAATAAAATATTCGCAAGTAATAAAAGTTGACAATCAAATTTGAAGAAACAACTATATAAATATATGAAATCTCTATGAAGAAATTTTTTAAATTTGCAACATTTTTGAAGAACAGTAACGTCAAACTAATTAAAAGTAGTAGAAAAAGTAGCAGTTTTTTAATATATACGTAGGCAAATTTTTTTATAAAACTTATTTATATTAACTATATGAGTTTGATATATGTGTAATGTTTGAATAAACATAGATCAGAATTGACATTACTTATCCGATATATGTTGATGTATCTGTTTCAACTAAGAATGAAAAAGGAATAAAAATTTGCCTATGTAAATTTGCCTTTTTTAAATGTACCTTTTCTTGCAATAAGTAATATCTTGATATTGTATCTTATATGCAATATCTTGATTAAAGACAGACATAAGCATGCATTTAAAAATATGTTGTCATATAACTGAATAGCAAATGTCCTTGATTTTATTATAAAGCTTTCAAATGCAAAGTATGTATAAAATTGTATTATAAACTCACTTGTTTTCAGTGCTGCAATGTAAGATGAAAAAAAATTATCTTAGTAGCATTTCAGCACTAAATACTTAATATGTTATATTATCAAATATCTCTAAATGAATGTCACAGAATTTACAGATATGTATAAATTTTTTAATCAATTTGACATCGATGTTTTCTTGTGTAAAACGCGCTCACGCGCGCGCGCGCGCGTGTGCGTGTGTACAATTTTTCTTATTTATAATTTGATTTATAAGCAGTTGGAAATAAAAAAACTTTATAGGAATTGAGTTTCAAAACGGAAAATTAAAATTGTATTACTTATACAAATTTAAGAAAATTTCGTTTTAATAAAATTTTAACACAAAAATCAATATTAAATGTAATATATTTGACATTAAAAAATAAAGAATTATATAAAAAAAATTCCAATAAACTTTTTACTAAGAAAAAGCGGTACCAAATTAGTCAAAGAAAATGTGTGTAAATTTTATGACATCAATTTAGAAACATCTTACATATATATAAAATATTGAATTATAATATTTTTATAAACGTTTTTAATGTACACACGTATGCATTAAATGTATTTGTTTATAAAAACGTTTATATAAATATTTTCATTCGTATATATTTAATTTGATAATCAAATAAAAAAAACGAAAAAATTATTAAATAAAACTCAAACAATATTTTGCAAGCATACTACTATGTGATATTTTCAAATTGTAAAACCTTTCAGAGTTTATAAACAAAATATTTTTATATACAAAAATACAAAATTTTGCATAGATAGAATATTTCAAAGTATATATTTTTTATATTTTAAACATATAATTTATCAACGTATGAAACAAGTGCGCAATAGAGATGATTTGATATTGAGAGTATATCAATAATTTACTTTTAATATACAGGATATTTGGAAAATAATGATAAATCTTTCGCATAGAGACAGAATGGACTAAACTGAGAAGAAAAGTTCTCTATCATTTTGCAATTGTCGCAATAGGTAACAAGATATTAATTGCTAAAAATTGACGAAAATTAGTCTTCAATAATGTTTTACTCAAATACTATGAACTTTATAGAAAAACTACAAAAGACGAAAATTGTTTATTTTCTTCTCATAGAACTTTACGAATTTTTTTAGAATTTTTTATTAACTTTTTAGTACTGCATTTTCTCATTTTTATCAACATGAAAAAATACAGTACTAAAAAATTCTGAAAAAATTCTGAAAAAATTCTTAGAGCTCTATGAGAAGAAAATAACTAATTTTTGTCTCTTGCAGTTTTTCTGTAAAGTTGATAGTATATAAGTAAAAAATTATTGAAGACCAATTTTCGGTAATTTTTAGCAATTAATATCTTGTTAACTATTGCGAAAATTGCAAAATGGTACAGGACTTTTCTTCAATTTAGTCCATTCTGCCCCTACATGAAATATTTATCATTATTTTCCAAACACCCTGTATATATGTACACATACATATATATAATGTATTTTAATATGAATTATATGCAAAAGTATGTATATGATGTGTGTACAATGTAAAAGTATGTTAAAATATAAAAAAATTTAAATATTTAAATTAAAATTATGAGTGCATATATAAAATAATCAACTAACCTATAGTATAAATTTTTAAGATAAAATGTTGCAATTAGAAACCTTGAATATTTTAAAAACTTTCGGTCCCAATTATAAAATTTTCTTTATAGATAACTTTCATAGTTGCAGATTAGTCTTATGCAAATAATTATTAAATATTTAACTACATCTATTATTATGATCGACAAATTTAGAAATGTCAAACTACATTAATTTACGTATATCTATAACACAAATACTAAGAAAAAATATTACATATACAGATATAAATGTAAACACTCACTTGCTTTCATTAGACAGTGGAGCAATATACAGAGGAAGAATATGACCAGGTGGAATACATGCAGCAACCATTTTTTTTCCACCAATAATGGCTTGCGATTGATTGGCATAAATATCCAAATTAATTGGTGTACTAAGCTTTTGACTCAATAGTAACGGCATGTCTGTCAATCTTTCCAACAAATCTTTTTTCTCATGACGTATATGCATTTTCAAAGTGTAATCTCCCTTTTCTAATTTATGAATTGTATACTGTAATAAATTAATATTATTTTCATATGTTAAATGAGACTGTACTAAGCCAAGTTCCATATTTAGATCTTAGAATTATTATATCAGTGTTGTGAAAAATATACAATCTTAAATATATAATTGTAAACGATAAAGAGCATACAGCCACAATGCGTGATATATTTAGCTTAAAACATGTATTTCAAATAAACAAAGTAAACGTTTCGGTCAACCATGTGACCATCTTCAGTACAATACATTTTACAAATTGAAATTGGAACATGCACATAATCCGAATACACAACAGAAGAAAATTTCATTACATGATCACTAAACTATTTAATTTTTTTTAATAAAAAGATACAATATAACAAATTAAAAGTTTGCAATCGTATATATGCAGCGAAGAAACATTGCAGTTACAGAACGGTTTATATTATGATGTTCTATTAAAAATTGTATATCCGTCGACTACGTGATTGCCTGATGCTATTGTAGATTATTGAATAAACCAAAAAAAAAAAAAGAAAAAAACATTAAACAACCGAAAAAACGTTAATCATCAAGAATTATGTCAATTAATTTTTATAAAATCGCGTTCTGTCAATAATGATTTTTAATATGCTCATTGCGTATTCGTTAATATATGTTCCACCATCAGATCCACAATTCCTCTTCAATCATACATTATATGTAAAGATTTTAGATTTTTATATTGAAACTTTAATAATTGTTAAGTAACGTTAAAAATCATTATTGACAGAACACGATTTTATAAAAATTAATTGACATAATTCTTGATGATTAACGTTTTTTTGGTTTTTTTAATGTTTTTTGTTTCTTTTTTCTTTTTTTTGATTCATTCAATAATCTACAATAGCATCGAGCAATCATGTAGTCGATGGATATAAAATTTTTAATAGAACATCATAATATAAACCGTTCTGTAACTGCAATGTTTCTTCGTTGCATACATACGATTGCGAACTCTTAATTTGTTATATTGTATCTATTTATAAAAAAAAATTGTTTAAAGAGTTTAGTGACCATGTAATGAAATTTTCTTCTGTTGTGTATTCGGATTATGTGCATATTCCAATTTCAATTTGTAATATGAAAATTTATTGTGCTGAAAATGGTCACATGGTTGACCGAAACGTTTACTTTGTTTATTTGAAATACATGTTTTAAGCTAAATATATCAAGCGTTGTGGCTGCATGCTCTTTATCGTTTACAATTTTTAAATTTAAGTCATTTATTTATCTTATCTATCTTAAATATATTTTTATTATTAACGCAATATTTTATATTATCATGTATATATTATATATATATATATATATATAATACATAAAAAAGTTAATGTACTTCTATAACGACAAAAATCCAGTACAATATTTCATTATATTTAAATATTAAAATAAAAAACTCACTTTAGATGGATATGCATCTCCACAACTTATCAATTGTTTATTACTGTCGTAAATCATCCACATTTGGCTTTCATATTCGCTTTCATATAACAAGTCACTAAGCAATGCAGCATTTGGTGTGACCTCAGTTGATTTTGCCGAGTGGAATGTGTATGTTAGTTGTAATTCATATATTTGTCGTGATGGTGGAATAATATCACGTGCTCGTAAAGGAGCAATTTTCGATTCATTAGGCCTATAATGTTACATGGCAAAGTGTATCTCGTAATCATTAGTATAAAAATAAGATGCAGAATCTCAAGTAAAACATACTTTAAGACTTGAACAGATGTCTTCAGAGAAATGTTGGGTACAACTTCTTCGTTTCTAAGAGAGCTGCGTAATTCAAGGCGATTTATTCCATCTCCAGATAGCATTGTAAGATTACCGTTTATCATATGAATTCCATGAAATTCTATAGAATAATCAATAAACATATCGCCAAGATTTGCCCAATACTTTGCGATAACTACTTCTAAAATTAATCCACCCTGAAAAAATTATTTGCATATACAGATATAATAAACTAAACGATTACAAACATTGTACTTTTTAAGAATGTGTTTATAGGTACATCTTTAATATAAATATTTTATACCTGAACAGCAAATGGTTGAACAGTTTCCGATTGAGATGTAACACTTATTATTCTGTTAACTTCAAGAGTTTTACAGGCTAAACGAGGTTTTAATTGAATAGTGTGCATCACAAATCTACCAGTCTTATCTTTTTCTGTGCTTTTCAATCTGAGAACTGATTTAAACGTATAAAAAATAAAATATAATGTATATAATGTTATCTAAATTACATTAAATAATTTTTTATGATAAGATTATCTTTAATATATTACCTGCCCAAGTAGCATCTTCTGGAACAAGAATAAAATGACGCTGAATTGTATTAGGTTTAAATAATACATTTGTGTATGTTAAGTCTGGAAGAAGTGCAGTCTTCGGTATTGTCATTGGCTGGACAACAGTTACCGGAATTTGAAATACTGGTCCTTTCGCGATATTAGTTACGTCATACGCTCGTACACTAAAAATTGTAAGAATGCAAACTTATAATTGCAATTACTTTAAACTAGTTGATATAATAATGCAATTTAAAATAACAATTTTTACCTAGTAGCATGAACACCTTCTGGTAAATTAGTAGCGTCAATCCTAATAGCAAAAGCACGAGGCATATGCATCAAGTCCAGATGTGTCGGAAATTGGACCCAGGAAGCATCACACACCAGTGTTAGCTTCAGATTAAAATCTATTTTGCGTGCTGGATCTACAAAATAACATTAATTAATTTGTACGAAAATATTATTATATATATCATTTTATTAAAATATTAATTAAAATATTTTATATACTATTTTATTAAAATATTTTATATTATTCGTTCTAGAAAAATCTGATATTGTGATAATAAAAATAAAAAAGAACAATTACATAAAATCGTTATGTATTGTTACCTATATTTTCGCTATTTATAAATACTGGTTCGACTGTAATTGCATAATCCTTTGCACGATCAATGACACCTGTTCTCATATGAATACCTTTAGAATTATTAACGCCGCAATTGATAGCAAAACGTACGTCTCTTTCGGGTGTATCACAACACGAAATGAGATTATCAAATGCACGTTCGACTTGTAATAGGCCAGAACCTTGTGCAAATGGATCTAAATTGGGTACATAAAGAGCAGTATTTTCAAGCGCTCTTTTTATACTATAAGGAGAATATAAAGAACCCTTGGCAAGAAGACCCGAAATAAGAACCGCTGAAAATATAAAAGTATGATATAAAAGTATTTTCAAAATCATATCAAAATTTAATATATGTCATAGATATTATAGATACACACCAACTGCTCCAGTAACATGTGGACTTGCCATACTTGTACCATTCATAAGTTGACTTTTTCTAAGAGTAAAATTTGGAACGCTGGTAATGGCACCTCCTGGTGCACATACTGTTACACCAGCACCTCCATCTATCATTGGGCCACGGGAGGACCAAGTATATGGCATGCCTGGCATCTTTTCTCTTAAAGAATATTCAGCTACCATCATATCAGGCGATACATAAGCACCAACACTAATAATACTGTTTGAACTGATGTCTGGAGGAGTTCCTATATATTTTTTAAAGTATTTAGATGTAAGATGTCAAGACACATAGAGCAACAAATAACTGTCTCAATATATTTTGTATTGATAATATTAATACAAATTGTAGCAATAAAATTAAATTTTAAGAAACTGATATAATAGAATGTGTGTGAAAAGAGAATAATGAATTTTATATTTACCAATAGTACACAAAGCTGGGCCCAGATTGCCAGCAGATGCAACCCATGTTACACCATATTCGTCAATAACTTCGTTCATTAATTCTCCTATTCTACCTGTATTTGACCAATGAGCATGTTCACCATAACTCATGTTTATAACATGAACCTTCTCTTTACGTTGCATTATATGGATCATTGCCCGCACTACTGAAGTTCCAGTTTCCATTGTGCCAATACGACCATCACCGACAGTAAGCGAAATAATTTGGGCTCCTGGTGCCACTCCATTCAATTCTGGATTATCAGGAAAATATGCAGCTGCGATTGACGCAACATGTGTCCCATGACTCGCTGTAATATAATTTAATTAAAAGTCTAATAGAAAAATCGGGCATTTAATTTTATAAAACTTTAACAAGATTTTTGTCATACTTACAGCATAAACTGACAATTTCTAATGTATTGCCTTCATCATGAATATTAATACTAATATTTAACTGGTCTTCTTGTGTAAGAGGAGCAAAATCTCTTGTAATAGAATATTCACCAAGAAAAACGCCAGTTTCCAGGTTACCCACTTCAGAAGTATCAATACATGCTCTATCATAGAAAAAATAAACATCAAATCGAACAAGTAAATATAATGCAATTTAAATTTTAAATAAATAGGTATGTGCATATTTAGGCTTATCACATACTCGAAATATGATTACCTCCAAATATTACCATCGTGGAAAACAACGCAATCGTAAGTAGGTCCTACATCGCAATACTTTTTTTCAATATTATTCAATACTTCAACTCGAGCTTCAAACTCTTCTTTTTGCAGTCTTTCTTCCAAAGTCGATAATTGTGGATTTTTATTCTCAAATTCCTGTATATTATATTTAAGAATATTACATAACTTTTAATATTTATAAAGTAAACTTATATCATTAGCTAATTATTAATTAAAAAATGAATAATGTATTGATATAAGTTTACTTAATAAACAGGACAATACATATTTTAATAATAGTACAAAAAATTTCTGCTTATAATAATTTAATTCAACATGCAAAATACAATTTTCAATTCTCTCTCTCTCTCTCTCTCTCTCTCTCTCTTCCTCTCTAGCCAATTTTTTTACGTTAATGATATATTTTTATATCTTCAATTTCTTGTATAATATACTCGATCTGCCGCAACTCGCCGGCTCGCGTAAAGTAGCCACGGTAGTGGCGCTGCGCGTAGCTTAGCGCCGAGACACTACCAGTGTCTCCAGATATCTTTAAATATTTTTACATGCCTTCTTGTACACTTAGAAATTAATATTTAAATTATATACTATAAAAATGTCATAAAATTAATAAAAATGTTACACACATATGTATCATTCACAATATAATAGGCTTTGCTTAAGTAGATATTATATAATAGAATCAATAGCTTTACAATAGATCAATCTGCCAAATACAAATATAGCATTAGATACAGATCACTGTGACATGTTGTGAAATAGCGGCCTCATTTAATTGCATGGTTTGACATGCATTCCTATCTTTGGATCACATGGACTAATATTCTAATTATAATACTATTCAGAGACATTTCTATTGATTTCCAGTTCTTGCGACATTTCAATAACATTGTAATTATTTATATGCATTAAAGACAAAATAACAACTTTTGATGTTGAAAATTTCCAATAAATACATTTTAAAACACCACAGAATGAGAGATGGATAGTTAATAACAAAGAGATTAATAATATTCAATTCGATTAAAATTCTCATATACCTGAGTTGGAAAAGTTGTAAGTATATATAAGGAATGAAGTGAATTATAATCCGTTTTTTTAAATAAATGTAAAGTATTAACATATTTCAATAAAAAAATATTTTACCTGTAATTGTCTGGAGGCTTCTGCAAGTGCTGCTTTATGTCCATCATCCCAAAGACGCTTCTTGCGTTCTGCCACTACTCTTTCCTTTAGTTTAGTAGGATATAATGAATACAGGTTTTTTAAACCGATATGATATTCTCCACTAGGGTTATTCCAATTAGATGGAACCTAAATAATAAATAATAACTAAATGTTGCAATTAATATATAAGAGAATTGTTATAATAAACAATTATGACATTAATATGACATTAATATATATATACATATATATATTTACACGTTTTGCTAGATAGTTAATATAATTAATTTAATTGATTTTACAGTTGCACTTACTTATACTTTTGTAACTAGCAATTTACAATTCTAAAAGTAACATTAGGTTATAAATAAAAAAATGTACAGTGTAATTTTCTATATAACACAATATCTTTTCTAAGCAATAAAACAGTTTACATAAACAGGATACAATACACATACCTTTAATTTACGACCAGTCAGACCAGTCATATATCCATCAGGTGCTTGGACAACTTTGCTAGTGTCTACATCCCCTGCTCCACTACAGTCAAATCTCTCAATAATTTTGGGTTTTCCATCTGAAGTCACCTAAATCCCATATACATTGATTTATAGATAACAATGTTTATTTTTTCACTAAAGTTTTTAATAAAGCATTATTAAAGTTTTATTAAAAAATAAATAATGTGAGTTCTATAGAACTTTAATAATATTTTAATTATTAAAGATTTAATAAAGACTGTCGAGAATACAGTATGCATAAAAAAATAAAAAATAAAATAGTACACTTTAAAATACGATTAAAAAAAATTTGTTATTAATTAAATATACTCACAAAAATTATGGTATAATGCGAGAATAGCTATACAAATTTGAAATTATTGTGAAAAAGCTCAGCCGCGATTAACTGATTTATTATTGACATAACAAAGCTCACACATAACAAGGACTTTCTGTCACTCGATAAGATCTTCTCATATCATAACATAATGCGATCATATCGGACAAAAGTAAACGAACAGCATGACTTTTATCTTTCGATGGAGATAGTTGACGAAATGCGGGAAACATCTCGGACAAAAAAATAAGAAGCGAACGCTAGAAATGATACCCGTCGAGACACATTTATCACATTTACTTCAAAATTTTGCACTCGTGTTTCGAAGAAAAGGCGGTTCTTGGGCAAAGGGAATTAGCATCGTGAGGAGCTAATTTTTTTGAGAGGCGTGTCAACCAAGTAACCAATACTAACCAATGCCCGTGAATTCACCCTCGGCTTACCTGCATACCCGGGGCTCCGGGGTCCACCCCCGAGTCCAGCATCGCAATGACAACACCCCGTCCATCGTACTCCGGATATTTGGTAAGAAACTGAGTGACACCTGTCTCTTTTTTAGGCAGCAGGCCCCAAACAGGAAAGTTACAATCGATGACGTCTGCCATGTTTCAAGTGCCACTGCCACCGTGACTGCAGGAAAACCACCCGAGATGTTTCCTTTGTACTGTCGTATAGCCTTATATATTAATCGAAGAACTAGCTCTGCGCCTGCGTGTGCGCCAGTTGAGATACATCAGTTTTTGAGGTTATATTAGGTTAAAGGCGGACGATACGTACCGATATGCATCCGTGCCGTTGACGACGGCCTGTAATCTATAATTTTATGTTAATTTTTGTTATATAGATGCTTGTTATATAGGTGCTTTATGAAAAAAATATGCGACTCGACAAATTATTGCCGTAAAGATGCATTTTTTTTATGATTCCCACTTGCATGGATAATTGGAGTATATGTCGTGACAACAATAATGAGAGTGCAATTTTGTAACTCAAATATTATTCTCAATATAATATGTGTGTTTATATATATATATATAAATCAATCATCAGGATAATATAATTTAATAACAATCGGAGGTGAGGGAGGTATTCTGAATAATTACCTACAATTGTAGTATATAAAATTAATAATACTATTACTATAAAATAATAATTGTATACACACACACACACATTTAAAAGCACAGACAATTTTTTATTGTAATTAATTCCGGCAAATAAATTTAAATATAAAAAATAAATAAAAAATACAATCTGATGACTTTTATGATAGCAAAAATTGTTGACAAAAGGTACAAAATTATGCATTACTGACGAAGGATAAATATGATACGACGGAGGGCAATCTCAAAAGTTTCCGAATATCTCTGCCTAGATGACGACACTCGTATCTCCAAGCACGCTGCGTCAATAAGTACCGAGCACGTCGCGTGCAGGTGCATTTCGGAACGATCGAACTACAGACTTTTATACTACATATATACAGAAGTTTGTGGATACAGTGGATGAGACACGCGTTTAGTCGGTGTCCGTTGGTGTCCGTGTACCGTGGAGGTTATGTTCCTTCACCCCGTGTGTATATTTTGAATTAGTATTTAAACTGGGCACGTATTATATGAAAGTATTCGGAATGGATTCCGATCGGAGTTATTCCGTTTTCCCTAGAAAGACAGAAATCTAGAGGGCAATCGAATAATTCCCGTTGGAATCCTTTCCGAATAATCCCATATATAATACGTACCTTACGTAGTGCACGCACTGGACTCGACTCCTCGAACGCGTTTCCCGTGTCACGCGGGAGAACGCGACGATCGTTGTCCGCCGAGCCACGACGGGAGTGACGTAAGCGCGATTTAAAACGAGTCATGTGCAAATTTAAAGCATGGTTATCACGCAACGGAAGATGAAGCAGGTTGCGATCTTTGCAATTTGCGTGCTGCTGGGTGAGTCTTCTCGATAGGTTATGGGAGCCAGGAACGAGGAGCGTTATCGGAGATTCGAACGAGCTCGGAATATGTTTTGACTCTTACGTCGCGAGCTACTTGATTTATTTATTACGGCTGATACGCCACGCGGTCGGACAATAAATTCAGCGGTTGCGCGATCTCGTTTGATCTCGTTTGCTTCTCTGTTTAGTTTCGCGAATTCATCAGGCGATTCTTTGGATTCTTCGAATTCCTCTTCTTCCCGTGCCTTCCACATTATTATCAATTTATTCGTCAACATTATTCAGAGTATCGTTTTTCTCATTTATATGTCACATGGTACATTTGCATAACGATAATTTTATGATTCCATCTGCACTCTATTATCGTTTAAATTTAAAATACTAGAAATCGACGGTGCTGCGTTATAAGAATAGCAAAGTATGCTATGTGTCTGTCGTGTGTTTTATCTCTCGTGCGTATAACTCGACCTTAACTCCGGAAAATAAAATATACGATTGAAAGTTTTCTGATAATTATAACAAATCGTTGCACGAATGATTTTCCGTTAAATAAAATGAGGGGCGAACATGTCGATTTAATTTTGCGATATTTTCTTGTTTCTATATAAATTTAATTAAGCGTGTAAAGACCTATTTTACGATTCGAATTATTGCTATAGTTAATTATTACCGGTAATTATACGTCACGATCGTCGTATTATTGAGACATATGATTGTAATTTTATCGATAACCAAGCTCTAATTTCAATCAACATCGTTATGAAGAAAACGGAATGCCTCTTATTTTTTCCCTTCAAAAATAATTTCCGCGTGCAAAAATAATTTTTCCGCCCCAAAAATGTGCATGTAGAAATTTATTTAAAACAGAAAACAAAAAAGAAATGAGCCAAATATAAATTTTATTTTATTTTTTCCTAATTTTTATTCTTAGAACCAGAAAAAGATAACGTTACTTTATCTATATATGTTCGTTTCTATTTTTACTAAAATTATTTTCCTCTGTCTTATTCATTTTCATCAATACAGATTAATTTTAATCTCTTATATTTATTTTTGTCAACGTAGATTAGATTTATAACTCGATTTAACTTGTTTATCTTTTCTAGTTCTAAAAATTAGAAAAAGATAAAGTATAGTAAACAGACGACCAAAATGATCTTCCTCTATTGTTTATTTTTACCAATATAGATTAGCTGCGATGATAGATTCCCGTTAGCTCACATTTCGATAGCACACATTCACTCACATCGGCCTGGAAACTTTCCAATATACCAATCAGAAAATTTTATGTTAAATTGGCCAATTAACGATGTGAGAGCAATTGGATTTCTCTCAGCTTTAATCTCGGTTTAACTTACTCTTTATCTTTTTCTAGTTCTTAGAATTCGTATCTAACACGATTCCTTTCTCATATCCTTTTTTTAATCGATTTCTATATACAAATATAATTATATATGCACACTTCTGGAGCGGCAAAATTATTTTTGCATACCTCCGTGAATAACGATCGGAAAGCTTTCTCTGAGCGCGACTGTATGCAGCGTATAATTTATGTAATTATGTAACATTTGACCGTTCGCGTCGAGCACCACCGAATGCCGAACGAGAATTGGAGAGTAAGGCAATTTGTAGAGCAGGCAAATTTTTTGGGTATTAACCGCTGCGGTTATTCGAGATCCATAGACTGTCATTAGTAATGATACGTTATATAAAAAAGTTATGAGAAGCAAAAAATTGTTTTGTTAGTCTGAAAAATCTTGCATAAATTTACAATTAATTACGATTATCAAGGTAATTTGTAATTGTAACAACGACCACGGAAACTCATATAGACATTTTACTTGTATTTCATTTATTTTTGGAGCCACAAAACTATTTATTTTTATATGAATATAATTATTATATCGTTGAAAATTAATGCATAAAAAACAGGTCTAATTCCGGATTAATAATGTCGTTTTTTATATTTGTATCAGTCTTAGGTTTTTACAAAACTCTGGTGACTACGGAAGAGGAACGATCTTTCAACCGCGGTCGACACCGCGCCGTGCTCGGCGTAAATAAAGCTAATTTAGACAAAAACGAGCTCGAGGTTGCGACGCAAAAGATTCGCGATGTCGAGGATGACGGGGACATCAGGGACATTGAGGAGGCGAAAATTCGGATCCGCGAGCTGGAGGGTAAACTCCAGCATCTGGAGGCGGCAATTAAGAACGGAGTGGCGAAGGACTTCCCAACGGTGAAGTTCCTAAATTATAAGAATCGGAAACGAATCCTGGTGACGGGCGGTGCGGGTTTTGTTGGTTCCCATCTGGTGGATCGTCTGATGCTCGCCGGGCACGAGGTAATAGTCGTCGACAATTTCTTCACCGGCAGAAAGCGGAACGTAGAGCACTGGGTCGGTCACGAGAATTTCGAGCTGGTGCATCACGACATCGTAAGGCCATTGTATCTAGAAGTAGATGAGATCTATCATCTCGCTAGCCCGGCCAGTCCGCCGCACTATATGCTGAATCCTGTGAAAACGATCAAGACAAATACCTTAGGCACTATAAATATGCTTGGTGAGTTAACAGTACGGAGCCGAATTTAAAAATCGAAGATATGAATTGAAGATATTTAACGTTATTAATTTATTGACGACATTTTAGGACTCGCGAAACGAGTCGGTGCACGAGTATTAATTGCGAGCACGTCGGAAGTGTACGGGGATCCTAACGAACATCCGCAAGCAGAAACTTACTGGGGTCACGTTAATCCCATCGGTAAGATTCTGTGTAAATATAATTTTTTCTTTAAATTGTAGTAGATACTCTAATGATGGGCATACTTGAAATATAGGTCCGCGAGCATGCTATGACGAGGGAAAACGAGTTGCCGAGACATTAAGCTACGCTTACATGAGACATGAAGGCGTCTCGGTCCGAGTTGCACGAATTTTTAACACCTTCGGTCCGAGAATGCACATGAATGATGGTCGTGTCGTGTCGAATTTTATCATCCAAGCTTTACAAAATGAATCGATCACGATATACGGCAGTGGAAAACAGACACGATCGTTTCAATACGTTTCCGATCTAGTAGATGGATTGGTAGCATTAATGGCATCTAATTATACACTTCCTGTAAATATCGGAAATCCTGAGGAGCAAACTATTGAAAGTAAGAGTTATCCTAATCATGCTACGCTTTTCCCAACATTTGTTTGTAATATTTATTGAAGTTTAACATTCCAATTTGTCGCAGAATTTGCGCGTATAATAAAGAGCTTGGTGGGTGCTACCAGTGAAATAGTCGAACTCGCGGCGGTTGAGGACGACCCGCAGAGAAGAAGACCGGACATCAGTAGAGCTAAAAAATATTTGAACTGGGAGCCTAAAGTTCCTTTGGCTGAAGGCTTGAAGAAAACTATAGTGTATTTCGCGAAGGAATTACAAAGGACAAAGCACTCTCAAAAAAACAGTTTTAAACAATCTTCATACAAAAACGATCACGATATTGTAGAGCAACTTTAGAAATTCAAGTGTAATGTGATACGATTAATGTATCCACTTTCCGAAGTGGCGTGAAAGTGCCATTAAGCTATGGACCAGTATGTGCCAAAAAATCCCCGTCCAATTTAAATTTTGCATAATTTGTATAATCAATCAATACATATACATACAGACACATACAATATGCGATCATTTAAGTAAATAGACTCGAATTTCTTCCAGTCAGGTACATATGTCTCGTTCTTTGTAGCAATAGTTTAAAATATATTTTTATTCCTTTTTCCATGACTTCCAGTTCTCTTTCTTTGTATTATTCTAAATATATATTTTAAAATATACTTGTAATACATATCAAGGGCTATGTTCCAAATTTACTGCCAGCGCTGAAAATGCTTACGTTACGTGCACTATAGATTTTCAGTACTGGCAGTCAATTTTGGAACACAGCCTAAGTATGATTTGTAAATGTATTTTTATCTTTATTTTTATTTTGTTTATTAACGTTATATCTATTCAAATTTATGCATTAATTTTAAATAGGGAGATTGTTTTATTTGTCTATTTATATTTTCATAGTAGTAAAACTGAAAAATGGTGCTGGTGAATACGAAGACATTGTTTTCTTTTTTTTACATATTCGATCGCGTATTAACTTGGACGTAAAATAATTCGCTTAGATTTAATATTTATATATAGTTAGGAAATGTTGTTTAATTTTGACTCATTTATTACAGTTATAATAGTGATATTATCGATAATGTATACTTGCAATAAAACTTCAAAGAATGTTATTAAGTTACTCAATTATAGCTGTAACATTCGCGGACTCTTGTACAATACGATTCAAATGGATCTAATGCCGACAAAATAGTTTTTCATTTATAATTTATATTGTAATTATATGATACATAAAATATAGATATAGTTATAAACTGTGAGACTGTATTAACAACGTATAAGCGAGAAAGTAATTTTATATTTTATATATAAGTGTAGAATAAAAAATACTTTTACGATAATGCAACTATTTACAACATAACTTATATGATGTAATTAATTCTTATATTGTCATTATCAAAAATTATATAATATTAGTTTATCGTGGCAAATTCTTTTCCTACAAGTGTGAAAATAAAATTGATATGTGAAGTAAGTATGATGTAAATAACTAAGCAAAAATGTATGAAAATGTCTTTGTATCAAAATGCAAATTTAAAAAATATAATGATACATACCCTAAATATGAATATATACTCATATGTGTCTATAATTAAATATATATAGTTAAAATACATATATATTGGAATTCTCTATTTATCCGAACTTGTCGGGAGGAGACAATTCTGATATAATTGAATGATTCGGATAATAGAGGTTCACTACTTCTCTCCTCTATCAGTATTTACTTATTAGTTCTGATGACTGATAATAAGAGCTGACGCTCAGAAAACTAGTCGAGCATGTCGTGCTTATTTGAACTATGACGCCATAATTCAGATACGAGTTCGGATATTTGGATCTGTGAGCATGAATTGTTTATTTAATAAATTATTTGGCTGTAGATAAACGGAGTTCTATTGTAATCGATTAAACAAACATATATTTTATCTTTATTTAGTAAAGCGTACGTATTTATTTATTTTATCTATATTTTTCTATTTTTATTTTACTTTTTTCTTGAAACATGATTATCGCGATTGTTTTGTTTTATATAGAAGAGATAATAAGCTAGCTCTAAGAAGAATAGCAAAATTACCGAATCAAATCACGAAATCTATTTAAAATTAATCCGATTTAACTGAATTAATCGAAATTTAATATGCATTTTCCGAATTCGCAGTAACTATAATTTTATAAAATAAAGTTTAATCAAACCGCTCTTTTACTTCCTGTAAGGCGAATCTTTCTGATTTTTTTAAACCGATTAAACAATATAATCTCGTTATGTATACATGATCATTTGCGAGGCAATGCAGTCCAAGACGGATGAAATTCCAAATGGGAGAATTGTCTGTGTCGCTTAGAGCGATTATTTGAAGGGTCGATTAGTCGTAATGAATGTCGCGTGGGCCATGACAGGGCGCGCGTGGTTGGTCGTCTTATCTCTTCAGGAAAAGACGAACGGAAGGTGAAAAGAGGAATAAATGGAAAAGAGAAAGAAAGAGAGAGAGAGAGAGAAGCGAGGCTCGGTTATTCTTAACGATAATGATCGCGTCCGGGATATACGGCAACTCGATTGGCGCAAACGAAAGTGCCGCCCCGAGGGTGATGATGACGATGATGATCTAATCGTTATAAAGGCGTTCATACGAGGTCTATGTGTTGAAACGCGAGGGAACGTGTGAATGATGCAAGATTACGTATTCAAAAAAAAATGAATCAATTTATAGATGTAATAGATATGGACTGCGCATTCCTTGATCTAAATTCCGTGCTCCGTTAAAAAGAAGCATGTATTCACCAGCTTTTTTTATCAATTCTATCAGCATCTTTCTTCAACTCAATACTTTAGACAGAAAGAATAACATAATTCAAGCTGCCTCATTCTTTCTACATCGATAGTGACAATTTCTTAGGAATGCACAATCCATCCTTAATACGTACGTCCATGATATAAAAAGGCCAAGTGAAAAAATTCCAAGGATGCGCAATAATTTGTTCACCACATCAGAAACTTATCTAACTTTGTCAAATTTTTATTCCACTACTTATTCACAATTTTATTAAAGTATTTTTGAGAGTGTTCACACATTTAACTTTTAATACATAATAAAATCAACCAGTCAGTCTTTTTTTTCCCTTTCTTTTAGTGAAATAAAAGACTCTAGTCTAAATTAAAGCTTAAACATTAACTTGATAACTAAGAAAATCAAAATGAGTTACAGAAACTGGTCTACAAAAACTGGCAGACGTTGAAGACTTTGAAAAATAGAATAGATATTGTAGATATACTGTAGATGGAGTCAGACATAAATAATTTCTCGTACACAAAAGAAGTACGTACAAGTATTTATTATTGAGATTCATTCGAATTATTTTAACGTCACGATGTCACGATTTAATTTGGATCGATATTTTTTGGAGAGTGGGGTTTTGATGAGTCACTCCACTAATAAACTGATATAAACATAAATGGAAATTTATATTCGTACCGAATAATATTTAAAGCTCGCTGTATTTTCTTAATTATACTTTATGCATTATACATTATGCAAAGATATGTATTTCGGCCTTATGTCTTACTGTTTAAATTTTTTTGTGCGTGCTGTAACACAGCTGATCTTCTTACATTATAATGACGTCCATGAATCAATCGCAAATTGTTTGCCTCAGCCATTATGTAAAAAGACCTTATACTTTCTTACATAATGGATCACAGAAGATCGCGATTAACTGCGATCTTTTACGCTTTCTGCGTTCGCAATCGCGGACGCAATTAAATTGTACGAGATGAATTTTAAATACTACCAGGGTGGAACAGGTAATCCTATGTTGAGTAGTAGTAATAATGATCGCATCGTGATGGAAGTGTCCCTTCTCTCGTGCACCATTAAAGCACATTAGAGATACGTGGTAACGAGACTGGCACGTGTCTCTATGTACATTCACGCGTAAATAGTAAAGTTCAAGCGCGTAACTTTCTCATGATAGACACGCGTTCCGGAATCGTTGCTATCCATATACAATGTAAATATATACATTCACCGGCAAAAAAACGAGCTACTAAATTTTTACATAAATTTTTAATATTTTCGATAGCAACAACTTAATACAAAATTATCGTATCGAAAAGAAAGCTTAAATTAAAGCTTAAACATTCCCCTTGATAACTAAGAAATAATCAAAATGAGTTACAGAAACTGGTCTACAAAAACTGGCGGACGTTGAAGACATACTTTGAAAAATAGAATAGATATTGTAGGTATACTTTAGATGGAGTCAGACATAAATTATTTCTCGTACACAAAAGAAGTATGTACAAGTATTTATTATTTCAAGGGTTATCGAGATTCATTCGACTTCTTAATGAATATTCCGGGTAGGAATTTTTGGAGAGTGGGGTTTATAGAGCTACTCCACTAATAAACTGAAATAAACATAAATGGAAATTTATATTCGTACCGAATATTTAAAGCTCGCTGTATTTTCTTTCGCCGATAAACTAAATTGAAATCTTTTCTATTAAATATCTGGATTTGTTATGAGAATAAGCGAGTTATATATTTCGTGTATAAACTATAGAATTGTAATTACACCCCGAAGGCGTAGCCGAGGAGAAGCAACGGACTGACGGGAAAACATGTGGTGGCATGTATGCTCTTGACACTTCATTGATTTCAGCTCGATAAAATAAACACCCCGTCGTTAAAAATGCTCTGTACTTGCAAAGGTTAATTTGTCCGCAATGCGTTACATAAGACGGATGAATGACTTCCTGGATATTTGGCGGACGTCGACAAGCGGGATTCGAACTGCCATTTATTCATTAATCAGTATATATATATTAATAATCGAAGGTGATTGGTTTAGCGAAATTGGATGTTGATGTCTTTTCGGGCCGAATCCGTATTTTTTATCCATTCTTGATCTTTGATATCTCCTCCTCAGAATGCGAATTAAAAAAGCACACGCTTATTCAGATCGATCTTGTTAGGATTAACCATAAGATGCGTATAAAAAGGTTTTTTAAGATCTAGGAATATTTAAATGTTCTTCCAGTATTTTAAATTTGACTTAAAAATTTAGTTTATTATTTACTAAGCGTATATGTTAATATGGATGTTATTTACTTTAAAACGACACAACCATAAAAATGGATTGATTAATATTTTTTTTACACACAAGAAAGTTAAAAATAACAAAATGTTGTTTAACAGAGATTGGATTGCCATTACTCCTTTAATATCTACTCTCTAAATTCTTTATAGTGGAATCTCACTTTAAAGAGCGAAAATTGAACCAGTTTTAAAAAAGAATAGTTCAATTTTCAATCTTTACGAATAAGATTTCACTCTTTACAGTTCGAGTTACTCTAAATTTTAGAGAGTATAAATACCTTAACGCATGAATTGGCATATCAAAGCATGTTTTGATGTTCATGCATAATGTTCCGTATTTCAATTTCTCACATTATATAACTGCTGAAAATAATTATAAAATAATTAATTTGTTATAATAGTAATATATAATAAAATATATTATATGTATATTGTTTTAGTATTACGGTGGAGTGTTTATTTTATTGAGCTGAAATCAATGAAGTGTCAAGAGCATACATGCCACTACATGTTTTCCCGTCAGTCCGTTGCTTCTCCTCGGCTGCGCCTCCGAGGCGTAATTGCAGTTCCAGTTTATACACGAAATATACAACTCGACGCTTATTCTCACAACAAATCAGATGTTTAATAGAAAAGATTTCAATTTAGTTTATTGGCGAAAGAAAATACAGCGAGCTTCAAATATTCGGTACAAATATAAATTTTTCATTTATGTTTATTTCAGTTTATTAATATGGGGTATACATACAAACTCCAGTCTCCAAAAATTACGGGTAATGGTGTTACAGTTACTGAATCTGAATAAAGCTCAATAACTCTTGAAATAATAAATACTTGTACGTACTTCTTTGGTGTACGAAAAATTATTTATGTCTGACTCCATCTACATTATATCTACAATATCTATTCTATTTTTCAAAGTATTAATAATTATATGTTTTATTATTATAAGTAATTAATTATTATTAAATTATAATAAAATAATTATGACGCACAAATATTTAAGTATAAGACAGGCGTTCCAAATATCTCAATACGTATTTATATTCACGAACATTGAAGACATACTTTGAAAAATAAAATAGATATTGTAAATATACTGTAGATGGAGTCAGACATAAATAATTTCTCGTACACAAAAGAAGTACATACAAGTATTTATTATTGAGATTCATTCGAATTATTTGAACTATAAATTGTGCTATTTGATTAATTGTCATATTCCTTTAATTTTTGGAGAGTGAGGTTTCGACGAGTCACCCCACTAATAAACTGAAATAAACATAAATGGAAATTTATATTCGTACCGAATATTTAAAGTTCGCTGTATTTTCTTTGTATAAGAAGCGTATTTTTTAAAATGATCCTATATGCACATTACAACACCATCATCGGCATTATCGCGGTTTTACGGCAAACGTTGGTATTCCTCGAGCGTGCCTTTGGCACGATGCAAGAACCGATATTCGCAGGGCGTTTCCTCGAAACTTTAGCTTATCGCTGTGCCCAAAATGTAGGGTCCGGAAGAGTGAGGTCAAGCTTCGGAGGGACCTGTGAACAAGAATTTCTCACAAATTTCAGTTGGAGATCACGCCGTAGGTGCACCGAAGTTCCGCGGCGATCCCATAAACGCGCGCGAGTGCGCGCGATAAAGGTCGCCTTTAAAGTTGTAAGAGTTTAAAGAGAGGGTGAAGGGTTAAAAGCGCGTCCATGACCCAGCGATATATCGGGCCGCAAAGTGGCGCGTCATGGCGCAGGTGGGTTTACGACATGCCGGCGTAAGTAATAGGAAGACGGACACGTAGCGCCGTCAGTTAATAAAAGCCGAGCAATAAAAGCTCTCCCTTGCCCTTCTTGCCCGCCCTCGCGATCGAAACACCCGGCGTGTTGGAATATGCACGGGGAAATATTTTACCGTCGAGTCGCGTACGTGCAGCCATTTTCGATACTAATTCTCGCTAAAAGCTTTATGGCCGCGCTCGTGACTTTGATATGGTCACCATCATTATTTTACGTAAAGCGAAAATTTGCGGAGATATTCCGTACCGCGCTTTACGATTATTATAGTAACGTGCGTTCCGGAAAATATTCTCATTCTCGAAACGCAATTTGTTCTGCCCGAAAACGCAACTAGCTCTTTGTCGCAGCTTTAGTTGCGCTTTCGCGATCTAAGAATATCCGGCCGCGATGCACCCGCGTCATCGCGATTCTTTTGCCGCATCGTAACGAGTGACACTGAGAGTGACACCGTTTGACATCGCGTGCGTGATTCCAGAGATTCTAGCAATTTTCTAGAATCAGTATAGAATAATAAGTTGGGAATTATCAATTCTGACGCATTTATATCGATGCAATAACGAGACTAAGTTCTGAAAATAAAGTGGAGAGAATTCTGACTGAAGAATTAAATTGTTTGTGAACAATTGTACATGTAAATTATTATATGGTAGATAACAGGTCTATTCTTGTTAATTGCACTTTTTGTACTCAATATCTTCGCTTTCTTTCTTTTAAATAATTTATGTGCAAAACTTTTAAAAGATTTTAAGCATTGCAAACAAATATAGTAAATGCACATTACAATAAAAAATTACCCTAATTTTGTGTCTCAATAATTCTTATTTTAATTTCAAATAACATAATTTTATTTTTATTTTTAAAATTAATTAAATATATACATACTTTACGCCATTTTACAAATAAGCTATTTTATAAACAGCTGCCTTATAGTTAAAAATTATTTACTTATCTATATCTAATTTATACAATATATTGAGATGTAATCCACTTAATGCTATAAATATTTAGAATTTATTTTAATTTTTTGATTATCCAATCAGAAGAAAAAATGTTATTAATCAAAGAATGCTTCAAAACAAGCATTAAATGAACCATAGCCTTGCACGTTCGGCGTGAAATAATTGAAGTATAATCGTTTTTTTTTTTAGTACCTAAGTCTTAGAACACAATTCCATATCTGATAAGAGAAACAATTTAATTTTTTAGAAATTTTCACATGGAAAGAATGATTTTGTTGAAATATTTAAAAATCTAGCTAGATACAGATTTGAAAATTATTTTGTTTCGATCATCAAAATAAGTATACCCTTAAACTAACTACTAAAACGTTAAAACTTTTTGCAGCATTGTTAACGCTCTTAAACATTCTACATAATTATTTTAATGGTCCAATAAAATTATTTTCAAATCTATCTAGCTAAATTTTTTAATATTTCAGTAAAATCGTTCTTTCCGTTCAGGAAATATAAGACTTACTCGTTGTTATTTGAAATTAAAAAAAATTTTTATACTAAAAATAAGATAAGTATATATTATTATATTCAAGTGTTGAAGAGAAAGAAAATAAAGATTTTGAATGCAAAAAGTGTAAGCAATACGAACAGACCTACATTTTGTGATCGCGAAACGAACGCTTTCGAGAGTCATAAAAACGAATCGCAACCATCTTCACACCGATCGTTTACTTTCGAACGAGAGCGTCAAGCAGCAAGTGAGAAAACAGGACCAACGTTTGGAAGTTGTTCTCAATCCGGAATTGCAGGGAGATCTATATGGAAAGAATAATGATTTTGCTGAAATATCCTCGGAAATATCTAAAAATTCAGCTATGTAGAAATCTGAAAATAATTGTCTTGGAACTATTAAATTAATTATGCGGAAAACTCAAGCATGAGTAATGCCACAAAAAATTTTATTATTCTCACAATCGATTTGAACGTAATTATTTTTATGGTTTAACAAAACTATTTTTAGATTTGTACACAGTAAAAAATATTTGTGTTTGAAACGGTCCACTCAATCAAGTCCTGCGTTAAAATTTTGTGTTGAATTTTTAATATATCTGATTATTAATTAATTTAATGTGATTATGTGTTATTTGAATATTTTGGGATAAATTGATATTCAACATTATTTAGTGTTAAACACAATTTATGAGTAAATTAACAAGTAATACAAAAATAATTTTTTAAAACATAAATTCGAAGATAAATAAAAAATGTATTACATATTATGTTAAATTTAATGAAGAAATATGATTGCTCACAAATTGTGTCAATGTTCTCTAAAAAACTTTTTACATATTTATGTTACTTTTTTTGCACATCCATTTTGTATTAAATCAACGAAAATTGACCGAACCATTCGGGACATGTAAAACATGTAAAATTTAACACAAATTTTTCAACTGTGAATCCAGCTAAATTTTCAGATATTTCAACAAAATCGTTCTTTCCGCGTTGCCGGATTTACGTCGCAAATCCTGAAAAGCAGATAACGAAAAGTTTCTATTTTATCGTGAAATTTCCAAGCTTCTCCATTCGTCGCCTGTATGCGCGCGCGTTCTCGCTCGCGCGGGCGATTTCTCTTCCGCGCTGATAAATCAACGTCGAGATGTTCTCGGCCACCCGCCAGGATCACCGCGATTTCGCGAGAGAAGGCGTCGCGTCGGTTCTCTCGTGGAAAGATGCATTTTACGCGACGTCATAGGACCGCAGTGAGACTGTGTGATCGTCGCGTAGTTTTCCGACGATGGAGGATGGAGCAGGGGAGGGAGGAGCAGCTGTTTCCAGGGACGGGTAGTCTGTAGCAGTCGCTGGTAGTCGCGCGGCAGCGCGGCGGACCGACCGGCGGCGAACTTCAGTCTGGTTGCGACCGTCGCGCGGTGAGGTTGCGTTGGGGAGTCGATTTGTCCGTTGCGACAGTATCGCATCGTCTCGCCGCCACGTGCATCTGTGCGTTCGTTCCTGACTCTCTCCGGTCGCCGATTTGCGCGTCTGAATTTCACCGGATCGAATTGCACGTCGCGACAAGAGGACGAGAGGACGCCCGCCGCCGTCGTCGTTCGAGTCCGGCTTGAGTTCATCTTCGGGAAGCAGTGTTGCCGATGAAAGTCCGGAATCACTGCCTGGATCTTCTCTGCGTATAAGTAAGTCCTTTTTTTTGGTTTTCTTTCTCCTTTCTTTTTTTTTTCTTCGCATACAACCCGCTGGTTGTGACGCGTCGTATGCATGTGCCGTTCATGTGATTGTGTTGGAAACATTTTTTATGTATACTATATCATTAACGAGAATGCGAGATTAGTAAAATGTGCCGGTTCAAACATATTTTGATGTTTACTTAGGTTAGGCTTGGTGTTGCACCAACGTTACTTTGACTTTAAGCGAAACTTAAAATTCTGTCTCATTTCAAAGCGAAAAAGAGATGGAGACAGAGAGAGTTTTAAGCCTCACTTAAAATCAAAGTAACGTTGGTGCAATCGGGCCTTTGACATAATACTTAAGCCCGGCTTTTCATTTGCCGATTAATTTAATAATGTTAAACTTATATTCTTCTATTAATCCTATTTATTCATTAAACTGATGATTTTGTAGTAAATACCTTTTATGCCCGTTTCTACCAACGTAGTTTAATTTAAATCTTGGGATTCAACTATACTTTTTCTAGTTCTAAATATTAGAAAAAGATGAAGAGTAAGTTGAACGAAGATTAAAGTTAATCTGCGTTGGTAGAAACGGGTATTAAAGTTACCATTATAAAACCGCTAGTTCAGTGATTAATTCTAGTTAGAAAAACACAATTCTTACATTATCATCAAGTTAAGTGAGGTTAAGTCTAAATTTCAAGTTAACTAGATTATGTAAAACCATGCCTTAAAGGCTAAGTTGCTCCATATTTCGAGCTCCATAATCTCAGCTTATTTATTCTCTCGCTCTCGTTCTCTTTCTCTTTTTCCTCTGTTTTATCCATTAAATAAATCACATTTATTCATAAATGGGACAACCAATCGTAAATCCGCACTTTCGATAATATTTTCATCTCCTTCCGTGATTTAAATTAGTTTCAGTCTAAATTATTCGTACATTATATTAAATATTTCTTTATTTCGACGCGGTACTTCCGCAACTATTGTTTTTGATAACTATTGTTTTCTTTAATTGTTTTCTAACGCATAATAAATAATTTATGACCACGTCATAATTGCACCATGTGATACAAAAGATCAATTTAACGCTGCAAATGCTTTAATGATCAATTAGAAGAAAGAATCTTACGAATTGATCAATCAGAATGCTTCAAAGCGTTTGCAGTGTTAATGCCTGTATCCATCAATGTAGATTAACGTTACTCTCGATTCAACTAATTCTTTATCTTTTTCTAATTTTAAAAATTTAAAAATGATGAAATGTAAGTTGGACTAAGATTAAAATTAATTCATATTAATAAAAACGGATATTAAACGATATTCACTCAGAAAGAAAACCTATTTCTTTTAAGAATTTCTTAACGTGCAACTTTGTATATTTATAAAAAATACACGTTTCTTACTTTTGTAACGATACTTATTTCGATACTTTAACATATCCAAAGCTTATTAAAATCGAAGGGAGATAGTTGGTCCCTTATCAGTCATATTCGCTTGACATTTGCCACATTATAAACCTTTCATTACAATTTATGTTTGTTTCAATTTATTGGCAGAGTTGGGCAAACCCTACATTTTTAAAAAATGTATTTGAAGTTACGTAACTTATAAAATAACGTAACTTATAATAATATAGTATACATTACTTAATTAAACATTACGCGAAGAAAAATAATTGAGAGATGGATACCTTATAAGACTAGTAAAAATATTCTGGCTATTTTTACCGAATTTGTGATAAATTTTATTTGCCTAAAAAAAGTAAAAATACCGGAAATTTAATATAAAAAGTACATTATGATTACAATACATCATTTCAAGTGATTATTATCTTATAGTAAGATAAATCATACTTTCAGTAAAGTAAATTATACTTATAGTAAATCGTACTATTTTCAAAATTGACGAGCACAAACAACTCTCAGAATTTTTATATATATATATTTTTTACTACGCAGTAAAGTAAATTTTTCAATACTAAAGAAAAAATTGTTGTTTATAAAGTAAAAATGATTGTCATACGACAATCTCATTTACTAAAAAAAATATAAAGAAAATTCTATAAACTAAAATTGTAACGTATAATATTGTACATTTTTCTCCGTGTAGTTATAAACTACGATATACATATATAAGATAAGTAACAATCATATTTTTTAGAGGTTAATAATGGCTCAAAACTTATAAACAGAAGTTAAAAAAGGAGCATACAGCCAGTTGTTTGTTGCGATGTATTATAATATATTTACAACAAACAACTGGCGTATTGGCTATATGCTCCTTTTTTAACTTCTGTTTATAAAAATCATACTTTTGTTCCATTTATAATTAATTGTTTGTATTTTTGTGTACGAGAAATTATTGTCGTACTCCATCTAGAGTGAGAAAGTTAACATAAAAGAATATATATATTCAATACTCGCGATTTTCTATTACATTAATTGTGACTGTGTTTCGATATATATTGTCCGTACTAAAATCTATAGTAGGTAATATTTTCCTGCTCTTGTCCCGAAATGTATCGTTCGCGGATTCGTGGTATCCGATTGTAAATATCGGCCAGTCACACAAAAAAGCGTCGGACCGACACATGTCAATAAACGCAAATAGACATTGCAGCCAAGAAGTCGTACGAGGAATGCTCATTAATTTGTTCCCCGGAAACTTTCAAATATGGTAGAAATGTTTTCGATCGGGAGGGAACTTGGATTAGCCACATGGGAGACATGTGCAAAGTTGTAACGCACATAGAAAGAATGATTTCGCCGAAGTGTCTAAAAATTCAGCTAGATTTAGATCTGAAAATAATATTAAATCATTAAAGTAATTAGTAAAATGCTGAAACATTGGTGACAATGCTGCAAAAAGTTGTAACATTTTGATAATCAGTTCAAACGTTTTACATAAGTATTTTTTTTATCTAACAATATATTATTTTCAGATCTCTCTATTTAGCTAAAAATTTTTAGATACTTCGGCAAAATTTTTCTGTGCAATTATGGAAATCAGTTCATTTTAAAATTGACGTCTTCTTACACGTCAAATAGCATTACAAATCACATGAATAAAAGAAAAAATAGTTATGTCGCGATTTAACATACTTAATCGCATTGTATATTTATATTTGTACATAATTTGAAATATTAAATAATTCAAGACGAATTTTCTATTTTTTAATTTTTTAAGAAATTAATTTCTGTTCACTTACTACTATTTTAAATGTTGACGTTAGAAATGAAAAAAATACACAATAGAAACTCTTGCAAAATTTATTAATAAAAAATTTTTTTTTAAATATAAAACAATAGATACAATTGATAGAATCGTAAAATATTCTAATCGAATCTTGTAAAATATTCTAAAAATCTTTTTCTATTTTGTTAATAAATAACCATATATTTGGAAACGAATTATACATAACTAGAAACGAAATAAGCTATGTTTATAGATATGACAAATTGTCAAATTAATAATACATATAAAAATAAATATAATTTAATTTCTCCTCAAAACAAGAAGGAGAGAGAGAGGGAAGATTTTGGTATATTTTATAAGTCTATTCTATCGATTATAAACGTTGCTTTATTGAAGAATATTTTTTATTCGAATAATTTGGATGAATTTTTATTGTATGCTTTCTCTTACTTTTGATATCGTTATCTGAAGTAACAGTAATGAGTGAACACAGGAGCCTTAAATCGATATAATATCAACGCATTCAACCGAATACGAACGATTTGTTCAGTCTTCTGTTGTAATCGTATAATTCGTTATAAATCTGAAGACTTAAAACTACGTTGAATTTGTTCTTAAAAAGTGGCTTTTTAGTGGGAAATCTGGAAAAGATTGTAAGCAGCCGCATTATTTCTTTTCGAAGTTTAGTCGAGATCTACAATAAGTGTTTTAAGCCTTAAGAAAGTCATGAACTACAGTCAAATGCGAGGAAAATAGATTGTGATTTGTCCATTCCTTATGGCTTAAGGCTTAAAAATCTACTGTAGTTTCGGGGTTATATGCTGCACTTTTCATACAAGCGTATGCTATACACGTAAAGTGCATTCAAAAGGACAAAACGCATAATGGGGTAATTGTAGTAGATAATACGGCTTTTGTATACAATAGCGTAATTGTACGAGTATATACATGGTTTGAAGCATAGTCGATGACTACTCCGTAATGAAACATGTATAAAACAATGAACTAAGAAGACAATAATTTTGTATCGTAAAATCTGCAATTTAAAAGCCTCTCATTTTAAAGTCGCTAAAATAATCGCATGATAAAGTTAATCGTCTATCAATGATTGTCTCTTTATTTTATAACGAATTCAATTGGATGAGCTCAGTGCGCGCTGATGCATATTAAAGCCGTTACACACTGATTTAATCTAAGTATAAAAATGAAATGCAAATATTTCGAATTATAAAATACGTACTTTACCTAATAACACAAGTTTATTGAAAATGTCAAAGTTTAACTTGTTTCTACGAAAAGAACGATTTTGCTGAATTATCTAAAAATGCAATCGAATTCGCTATTTATAGTTGTGTAATTATTGTGTAATGATTTGAGACAAAATATTTCACGTGATTCAGAGTAGCATCGCATTTTAAAAATTAAATAATTCTTGGAATCTCTGAAGATTGCAGCTAAACTTATACTGTCCTTCAGATTTCTTGGCAATTTTCGTTGAAAGCTTCGAAATTAATAATTGATTACGATATTGATGATGAACGTTGCAAAAAGAACGCTAATAAGACATTTGTGTGAGAAATCAATAAATTATTCGACCAAGAAACGGAGAACAAGTAAAAACTATCAACGATATATATATCGCTGCAGATACCCGCATTTCACACCTAAGACTCGATGACATGATTAACGATTCATTGTGCATTCATACAGCAAGGTTATTTATTACAAATGTTTCTCTCTTTCTTTTTTTACCGGACACCTTCATAAACTAACATAGTATTTATTGTTCACATTAGTTGGTTTATAACAATGCACAATAACTTATTTCATACGTGAGTTAAAAAAGTAAAATTAGCAATCACGAAACTTAAGACTTTATAGATTGTGAATTGCGGATCTAACGTGTCTAATATATTCTCAGTAATGCATTCTCTCATGAATAATTTATAGTCATATATATTTTCTTCTTCTTAGATTCATTAAATTATTAGTCAAAAATATACCATGATTTTTTGGCAAATATGGATATAAATCAAAATGTTATGTCTCTCCTGGAATAGAAATATAAATTCGTTGCTAAATTTGATAAGGTCTATATGTGTATCGGATTCAAATGATACGAGCTTCTTTTCGACAATGGGGAAAAAGTTCGCAAATTTCGCGACTCGCTTCGCTCACTCGCGTGTTCGAAAAATACCCTTTGTTCTTCTATTTCCCAACTGCGACGTGCAGGGAAAGTTACGATGACAATAAGCCTGGATGGAAAATTATTTCGCGTATCATTTGAAAGGGCCAAAAATAGATCCGTGACGGAAGGCACGCGAGCACAAAGGACTGAATAAATCATCGCGAGTGCTTTCCTATCCGTGCTATTCGTTGCGGGACCTGTCTCGAGGATCCACGAGTATTGAGCGAATAAACAAACGTAGCCACTGTCCGCGCGCTTTTTTTCGGCAAACTGTTTTGCAGAAATCTTAAGGCCTAGGCTATTATTACGATTGCAACATGCTGAAACTCATTAATGGACGCGAACACGAAAAAAAATAAGAGAGAAAGAAAAACTGTTGTGGTAATCTATCGATTTGAGGTTTAAATTGATATAAAGCTTCAGTTTTATACATATCGCAGCATGGATTGCTATTTTGGAAGAAAAACTCCTGTTAAAAATTTTTTAATTCGCACCGTCTGTTTTCATTGCGCGGTTATTTCTTTCAATTTTTTCGTGTAATAAATAACATTTAAACTAACGATATTCTTTTATGTGCACGGAGAAAATTTTATATTTAAAATTACTATATAATGTGATAGTAGCTGCGCTCTTTATGTAAATTATAAGTTTAAATGCTATAGTTATTTTTTTAAAAACAATAATATAACGTAATTTTTACACTTTTTCATATAGTAAAAATTTTTTATTACAAAATCAAATATACCTAGCAAATTTTGTTTGCGTACCTACCATAGTAAAAATTAACTGTTTTCATGTTAGAATATGGCTTAACAAAATAATTACTTTTTTTATTTATGTGATAAAAATTAGTATTATTACTATAGTAAAAGTTAAGTCGGAATCATGTTATGAGAGTCCATCGAAAATACAAGACATAATAAAGTGTAATTTAAAATTGTATTAAAACTTAATATAAAATTTTCTCCGTGTGCAAAAGTTAATATTTGGTAAGATAACTTTTTCTGTATACATTAAGATATTTTTTAATGAAAGGAAATGATGTATAATGAGATGACTCCAAAAGTATCATTAGTCTTAATTAAACGAAATTCTCTCTCTCTCTCTCTCTCTCTCTCTCTCTCTCTCGTATATTACGACATGAATAAGATAATAAAAATTATTTTAGACTACTTTATCTTTCTTAATAGAAAGAAGGGCGAAATAGAGAAAAACAAGAATAAAAATATTTCTTCATATTACATATATTTTTTATTATATTTCATGTTTTATATTATTTGATACGTACATTATTCAAAATGTTATTAATTTGCCAGTATGCTATTGTGTGCTGTATATTCTGAACAAGCTAAGATTACTTATAAGTAAACGATTTCTTGTGTGTATTCATCTATCTACTTCCGAATCTGATAGTAACATATGGAAATGCGCGCGATACATTTGTCTCGATATAAGCGAAAATGGAGGTTCGTGGTCAAACGTGAATCTCACTGCTTCTGAAATTGGAGATATGAAAACCTATAGATTTATTATACGTTGCACTGGCAGTAAAAATTTACATTCCATTTTCTATTAAATATCTCTGATAATAATCTCCAGCAGACTGGAGCTTGGCGTTACAGCGATTCAATATTAATTAAGAGAGGCGATCCGAATATGGAATAAATTTGTAAAATCGGGGTCACACGTGCGACATTCTTCAATCTAAGGTACCACGCTTGATTCAACATTAATATTTGGCACGACTTCGATACTGCGATGTATCTCGATCGTGTACAAATTTAGGACGAGTCGTTTAGTTGTTGGCATCTTAAGCGTGTCCTTGAACGTTTTCCATTACTATTTTAGTTTTGATACATAATTTAACTTATCCATTGATTTATCACACTCAGGACAATTTAAATAATAATAGAAGCTATATAAAAATCTTACACGATCGCCGTTTATGTATTTTATGTGTTACAAATACTATATAATTATTATCAGATAAGAAAAGTAAAAACAAATATCGATGAATTTTATATAATTTTCTTTCATATATTTTTAGTTATAAATTTTTCTTTGGTATACATTTATATTCATGAAGTGAAGAATTGCAGTAATTATTAAATGTATTTTTTATTGTATTTACTGCAAAATAGAATATACATTTTAAATGAATCTAACAATTATTTATACGGGTAGGTTTTATATGCATACACATAAAAATTATTTTATTTGTGAACAAAATTTTTTTAATTACTTAAAACAAGTATTTATTTAATTGTGATAATTAAATCAATAAAAATAACTGTATTTTCCGAGAAAGCGCTCATGAATCATTTATAGCTGCGCGATCAAAGATAAAAATCGAAAAAGTTGAAAATATTGAATACAATTTCTGATTATCTTCGCCTGATATTTATAATTACAAATCTATATTACAATTTACATTTGTTTTATTTTTGGAACCAACACTTCAAGGCCTTTTTGGAACCAACACTACATTAAAAAAATAAGTCCAACAATAAAAAAAAATGTTTTATTGTTTCCGTAAAGGTAGATTCTATTGTATTGTTCATTCGTACTAGCATTTCAATTCAAAAATGCATTTTACAATTTTATCTGACCGTATCCACTCATGAGATAGCTATTCCGATCCATATATATATATATATATATACTATATTGAACAAAGATTCTCAGAAAACTCTTCAAACTCTTTTCGAAGGAAAACTGTGGGGGGATCCCGTTTGCCTACAAATCGATTGCCTACAGTATCTTTTGTCTACATCACTTTTGCCTACAGTTCGATTGCCTAGATGTATTATTGCCTACAGTTCGATTGCCTACATGCGCTTTTGCGACCAAATAAAAATTTTAGAAACGGGGTTACTTTTGCCTACATGTACTATTGCCTACATGTACTATTGCCTACAGCTCGATTGCCTACAGCTCGATTGCCTACATGCGCTTTTGCACACAAATAAAAATTTTAGAAACGGAGTGCTGAAGTGGCTGTGCCAGCTTAATAGACGTACATTGATTCTGTCGATAGCAACAAAAATGTGTTAATGTATACAATGTATTAATGTATACAAATTATTATATTTAACATTTAGTTATCAAAATATCATCAAGAAGGATATCCATATTCTAATATACCGTCAGTATTGAAAATCTCTAGTTTACGTATACTACAAATTTTTAGTACGGACAGTGTATATTGGAACACGGCCACAACAATTAACAGAGAATACGCGAGTTATGTATATTCTTTTATATTAACTTTTGTACTCTAGATGGAGTAAGACATGAATAATTTCTCGTACACAAAAATACAAACAATTGGTTATAATTGAAACAGAAGTATATGATGATTATTACTTACAAATTATTATGTTTTATAATTTATTTATTATTTATGTTGATAATTATATTATAAATTTTATTAGTATAAATAATGATGGTACATTTACTTTAAGATAATTATTATTCTATTTTATAGTATAATACAAATAACTATCATAAAAAATGATCCTGTGAATCTCTCCGTGAATCTTCTTCTTCAACAATTTTTGGAAGTGTGGGATTTGACCCCACCAATAAATTGAAACAAACATAAATTGTAATGTAGAATTGCAATGTGGCAAATGTCAAGCGAATGACTGACAAGGCTGACAAGACAACCGTCTCCCTTCAATTTTAATAAGCTTTGAATATGTTAAAGTGTAGAAGTAAATATCATTACAAAAGTAAGAGATATGTATTTTTTATAAGTATACTGAGTCGCATGTACATTAAGGTGAAACCATTGAAAAAAATAGATTTTTTTTTCTGCGTGGATATCATCTTATATCCGTTTCTACCACTATAAATTAACTTTAATTTTGTTCAACTTACATTTTATCTTTTTTTTAATTTTTAGAATTAGAAAAAGTTAATTGAACCGAGATTAAAATTAAATAACACTGGTAAAAACGACTATAAACTATAAATCTAATTCTACAATGTGCTTTTTGTTTCCTGTTTCTTGCTGTTTGTCTCTTGCCTTCTTGATAAAAAAGGCAAGAGACAAACAGAGACAAACAACAAGAAACAGAAAACAAAAAGCACATAGAATTAGCCTTAAAGATATTAAAACATGTTTTAAGTAAAAGTTGATTAGTTTTAAAAGTACTTTATAATAATAATTAAAATTTTTTTTTATTTTTAATTGTTTACAAATGAAAATTTTACGTAAACAAATTTTTTTATCCGCATTATAAACTACTCGTAAAACTATTCAACTTTTATTTAAAATATTTTTTTATGTCTTTCATAATTTAGATGATATTTACTTTAAAAGAAAAGAAAACTAATCTTTTTCAAAGGAGAGTTTTAACTTCTTAATGTGCGATTCTGCATTTATAAAAAAAATACGTGTTTCATACGTTTGACTATATTTTAATATATCCAGAGCTTGTTAAAATTAGAAGGGGATAGTTGGCCGTGTGCCCTTGTGAATTAGAAATCGATTTCGAATTGCTAGACATGCATGTACACAGAATCTACGTAACGACACTTTTTCGATTAGCTTTATTTACACATTTACAATTTAACCGATTAAAACAAAGCACTTGTTTTTGAATGTTTCATACTCTCTAAATCTGAGTCAGTGGATAGTCACTAATTACCTAGTGGCATACTTTGCATTGATAATCAGTAAAATTCGACTAAAAAAGAAAGAATGTTTGAGCATTATATAACTAAAATACTGATATTTGTATGTTAATTTCAATCTTCCAATACCATATTCACTGAATTTAAGCACTAAGACAAAGTTATTTCAATCACACAATAAAGATTAGCTAGGTTAGAGATCTCACATTTAATTCACTAATTACCAGTGGCATACTTGGCACTAATATCAGTGATTATCCACTGATTCAGATTTAGAGAGTATGCTGTCTTAAGATTTCACGTATAAGTACTGCAAGCATTGTACATATTACGATGTAAAATCAACAATTAATGATATCTTTGCATATATCGAGCACACGATTGCAACTTGTGCATGCCGTAACTGTATATGCGATATGCGAAATGTCGCCAATATTTACGATGTCTTAAATCAACTTTTTACTTTAAAAAATAAACATGCATTTATATAAATATAATACAAATTATGTAGTCATCTGGTTTAGTCGTAACTGGTTACAGTCGTAACACGTACAAGTTTTTACTTTTCTTTTCTATAAAGAAAAACTAGATTCAAATTACGGTAATTCTATACTCTCATAAAAATTACCTTATTATACTATATTAATATTTAATACATAATTTAATAGAAAATCTTTGTCCCCAATATGCACAATAATAATGTGGATAATATGGTACACATGTATTACATGAAAATATGTGTAATACGCTTGTGTTTATAAAACGACATGCTAAGCAGAAGTATATTCATTTTATATCTTATAGTCATATTTCTTCTTAAAGTAATGATGAAGTGATACACATTAGACATCGAAATGTTAAATATATCACGCATGACTCAAAGTATTTGCGACGTTCAAGTCTTTATTTTCATTCTAAAATTGAAAGTACACTGAAGAAAAAGATTGATTGCTGCAACAATTTAGATAGTAAAATATGGCATGTATAGCATTTTTATATGGCTACAGCAACTAGTTTTTGGTTGTAGCAACAAATTTTTAGTTGAGTTAACCTATCGAAATCATATACTGATGACATTGCGGAAAGGCTAACACAACTAAAAATTTGTTGCTACAACCAAAAACTAGTTGCTGCAGCCATATAAAAATGCTATGCCATATTTTACTAAATTGTTGCAGCAACCAATCTTTTCTTTCAGTGTATATTATAGTTCTGTTACGGCATAACGCTATCTGCATTATATGATGACATTTTTCTTTGCTAATGAATTAAAAGTTTATCATTCTAAAGTCATATTTTTATGTTTTGCTTATCTGACTTTTTTTTCGCGATATTTTCAAGAAACGTACACTGTAAAACCATTTTCATATAGACGCATAAATCGTAAGATGAGTTGTAAATTAAATTCGACGTCCAAGAAGCCAAATGTGAGTACGATAATATATACACGTTGTTCTTGAATTCATCGGCTTCAACACTATTTTGTACCAATGCGTTATTTTAGCAACTATTCTCTCTCTTTCATTCTTTCTCTTTGACTGGATTCAAATTATGTTTTGTTAATTTCGCATTTCCATAGAGATTACATTATTAATGCATAGTTAATTGGTTAACATGATGAAAGCTTCCTCGATATTTTGATTTGCACTCCACCGCGGCGTATGATGTATGCATACAGTTAACGTGCATAATGGCACGTTATCATAGCATGCCTTGTTAATACAGATTTATTGCTGAAAGTCCGGGAGAAGGAAAGGATATCACTACTTGTCATGCTGGGCACGCGCGACCTAAAGTAGCTTTTCTGCATACATAATTGTCGTATGCATAAATGCTATAACTTGCTCGTACACTGTTACCTGTAATCGTATATCATACAAAACACAAAATGAAAAAGAAATGAATAAGCATACAATACAAAATCGGCTCAGACATCAGATCCCTGAAAAGAAATAAAATAGTTCAGAGTTTAATTCTTTCTCTTATATTAAATATATATATGTATAAGTTGAATCTAATATATAAGTAGAATCTAATTCACAATTATAGTACACACACACACGCGCGTGCGCGCGCGCGGCTTGCCCTATTAAATTGAAACAAACATAAATTAGGGTAACTTCAAATTAAGATATAACATTCAAGAACAAATCTTTTGTTTAACTGATCAAATTGTAGATGGAGACAAGCGGAAAAATATCGTCACTTATAGATCCTGTGTAATTGTGTGGCAGTTCGAAAAGAACCTGAATTCAATTTCTGACTCATTATCAGTCATCTCTACATTATATTTGTTTCAATTTATTGGTGGAGTTTCCGGGTTAAACTCCACACTTCCAAAAAATGTTCTATACGCTTGTTAAACTTAGTTTATTATACTTTATAATAGAATATTTACATTATGTACAATAATGAATATATACATCATAAAATATAATAAATAACTTAAAACTAATAACATACCATATAGTATGTTTGTCAATTATAACCAATTGTTTGTATTTTTGTATACGAGAAATTATTTGTGTCTGACTCCATCTAGAGTACGAAAGTTATAATATAAAAGAATATATTCAATACTCTCGTATGTTTTCTATCCACCGTCGCGCAATCGACGCTCGAATTATTTGGGATTAGACACGTATTCTGGGATCGCAAGTAAATAGTACTATATTATTGTTAAACCTGCTGTTTTTATCAAAACACTGCATCCAACTCGAATTTGCCAACAAGTCTCTACTTATAAGTAGAATCTAATTCACAATTATAATAAGATAAATAACATTCGCGACTCATGCGAAATGTGTATCTATATGAATGTATCATACAGCGTGAAAAGATATACAATTTTTTGAAAATGTGGGGTTTTGCACAGCTTGCTCCACCAAATTGAAACAAACATAAATTAGGGTAACTCCAGGATATAGCTACTACATGCACAAACTGCAATTATGTACTCGACGTATAATGTCATTAATTTTATATTATGTTATGTATAAACATTTGTAATATTTATATGAAATTCAAAAACAAATCTTTTGTTTAACTGATAAAATTATAGATGGAGACAAGCAGAAAAATATCATTACTTATAGATCCTGCAACTGCGTCTTTAGCAGTTCGAAAAATAAAGAACCTGAATTCAGTTTCTGACTCATTATCAGCCATCTCTACATTATATTTGTTCCAATTTATTGGTGGAGTTTCTTTGAGTTAAAACTCCATTTCCAAAAAATAACGTTTTTGGAAATATGTTTACTATTATACTTTATGATACAAAATTTACATTATTTACAATAATGAATATATACATCTTAAAATATAATAAATAACTTAGGACTAACACACAACATACCATACAATACTTTTGTTAATTATAACCAATTTTTGTCAATTATAACCAATTGTTTGTATTTTTGTATACGAGAAATTATTTGTGTCTGACTCCATCTAGAGTACGAAAGTTATAATATAAAAGAATATATTCAATACTCTCGTATGTTTTCTATCCACCGTCGCGCAATCGACGCTCGAATTATTTGGGATTAGACACGTATTCTGGGATCGCAAGTAAATAGTACTATATTATTGTTAAACCTGCTGTTTTTATCAAAACACTGCATCCAACTCGAATTTGCCAACAAGTCTCTACTTATAAGTAGAATCTAATTCACAATTATAATAAGATAAATAACATTCGCGACTCATGCGAAATGTGTATCTATATGAATGTATCATACAGCGTGAAAAGATATACAATTTTTTGAAAATGTGGGGTTTTGCACAGCTTGCTCCACCAAATTGAAACAAACATAAATTAGGGTAACTCCAGGATATAGCTACTACATGCACAAACTGCAATTATGTACTCGACGTATAATGTCATTAATTTTATATTATGTTATGTATAAACATTTGTAATATTTATATGAAATTCAAAAACAAATCTTTTGTTTAACTGATAAAATTATAGATGGAGACAAGCAGAAAAATATCATTACTTATAGATCCTGCAACTGCGTCTTTAGCAGTTCGAAAAATAAAGAACCTGAATTCAGTTTCTGACTCATTATCAGCCATCTCTACATTATATTTGTTCCAATTTATTGGTGGAGTTTCTTTGAGTTAAAACTCCATTTCCAAAAAATAACGTTTTTGGAAATATGTTTACTATTATACTTTATGATACAAAATTTACATTATTTACAATAATGAATATATACATCTTAAAATATAATAAATAACTTAGGACTAACACACAACATACCATACAATACTTTTGTCAATTATAACCAATTGTTTGTATTTTTGTATACGAGAAATTATTTGTGTCTAACTCCATCTAGAGTACGAAAGTTATAATATAAAAGAATATATTCAATACTCTCGTCTACCGTGTTCTCTGTCTACCGTCGCGCAATCGACGCTCGAATTATTTGGGATTAGACATGTATTCTGGAATCGCAAGTAATTGGTACTGTATTATTGTTGAGCTTGCTGTTTTTATCAAAACATATGCGAGTTGGATGCATATCGCGATATGCATCCAACTCGAATTTGCCAACAAGTCTTTACTTATATAAGTAGAATCTAATTCACAATTATAATAAGATAAATAACATTCGCGACTCATGCGAAATGTGTACCTATATGAATGTATCATACAGCGTGAAAAGATATACAATTTTTTGAAAATGTGGAGTTTTGCACAGCTTGCTCCACCAAATTGAAACAGACATAAATTAGGATAACTCCAGGATATAGCGACATGCACAAACTGCAATTATGTACTCGATATATGATGTCATTAATTTTATATTATGTTATGTATAAACATTTGTAATTTTTATATGAAATCCTAAGACAATATAGGAAACATTCAAAACCAAATCTTTTGTTTAACTGAAAATTATAGATGGAGACAAGCAAAAAAATATCATTACTTATAGATCCTGTGCAACTGCGTCTTTAGCAGTTCGAAAAATAAAGAACCTGAATTCAGTTTCTGACTCATTATCAGCCATCTCTACATTATATTTGTTTCAGTTTATTGGTGGAGTTTCCAGCGTTAAACTCCACACTTCCAAAAAATGGTATATCGTTTATGGTTGCTCTATTATATTTTATAATACAATATTTACATTATTTACAATAATGGATATATACATCTTAAAATATAATAAATAACTTAGTACTAATAACATACCATATAATACTTTTGTCAATTATAACCAATTGTTTGTATTTTTGTATACGAGAAATTATTTGTGTCTAACTCCATCTAGAGTACGAATGTTATAATATAAAAGAATATATTCAATACTCTCGTATGTGCTCTGTCCACCGTCGCGCAATCGACGCTCGAATTATTTGGGATTAGACATGTATTCTGGAATCGTAAGTAAATGGTACTGTATTATTGTTGAGCTTGCTGTTTTTATCAAAACACTCGCGATATGCATTCAACTCGAATTTGTCAACAAGTCTCTTATACTTGTTGAAGAAATATATTATCTGTAGTAGTTATCTGCGTAATCAATGTGCAAGCTATTTATTAATACATCAATTCAATGATGAGCTACAGTTAAAGTTGATGAGTCACGATGGACGCATAGTAATTCTTCTTTTCCTCTTTCTCTTTCTTTGTTATGCATATATACTTATGCACATTTGTGCACGTGCAAGATAGATTACTTCGTACCGTTACGATAAGCTTCCGTAAATTCATCACTTCGTGTATCGTTTGAATCTATCCTTTCGAAGCTCGCCTCTGCATGATCGTTTGTTTTAATGGGGGACATTAAACGCATCGCTGTGATTTATATGGAATTTGATAAGTATTAAGTGAAACGAAATCATTCAAAACAGTAATGGGTATCACTGGTAATATTGCTGTTATTACATGATGATACGTACTATATCGAGTGCGTTTGTGAATCGGATCAAGGTATTATAGTTATTACACCTATATTTAAATCCTATGTTGCGAATCTTTATCGCATCTATCGCATTTTCCTCATAAGAATTTATTTACTTAAAAAACACACTTACTGAAATAAAATTTTGCTACTGACTACTGTGTGCGTGTGTGTGTGTATCCAAAAATACAAGATATATAATATAATATATTTATCCAATTATTCGATTAAAGTAAAAGTTTATTATATGTTTAATTTACAGAACTGCACTGACAATGAAAAATGTGGTACGTATAATCATTTATTTTGTTAATATGTGACTGAATCAGACTTTCTTACTTTTTTATTTAAAAATTGTGTTATCCTAATTAAAATTTAGTTATTCTAATGAAATTTTGGTTATCACAACATAATTTTAAATGAATAAGTAAGAAAGTTTTTATAATTATATATCCACAAAGTGAATAGTTATACCTATCAAACATTTCTCTCAGTGTTGTTACCTTGTTACAAATGAAAAAAGTTGTGTTATTATTAGAAAACGATGATAAAGAATGAACGTTTATATGACACGTTTATCCGCCCAGCACGACAGCAGCGAATTTTTCGTTTTGTTGCTATTAAGAATTGTTTATCACTGATTCAATTTCGACCATGATTTAATGAACGTACATAAACTTAATGACAGATGAAGAAATAGCGAATCGTTGCTAGAATGGTCAGCGTTTTGCTTTCGTCGTCATTCTAGCAACGTATTTTCGAAGGTATACATCACATACACGTACACATCTAATAGGCACGTATCTGTGTACGAAGTTCAAACATTCAATTATCGGTAAACGCATTTTTTTTGTCGGTGTGCACTTTAGGTCTCGCTCCAGAAATTGCAGGATATCCTTGCTGTAAAATACCGCCTTTTTACGAGAGCACTCACGCTATTAGCTTTGTGCCGAAAATAGCCTTTCAGGCATTATAACAGCACGGAACGGTTTCGTACTAAGGATTTATAAATAACCTGGCTTAAGTTCTGGATCTGGAAATACTCTACGATATCGAGCATAAGCTGGCTTGTAAATTTATTTTGGGAATCACGGAAGTTTCGCGTTTGCAGAAGAAACTTATTAAAGATCATCGATAATAAAGCAGCGTTTTAGTCGTTATATCTCTCTTTGGCATATATTGTGTGTTGCAAGTCAAATTTTCGTGCGTGTGTATATCATATATTATCAATATATGATTTATCACGGAAATCATGTTTGTATCTAATGTTCGTATCTAATATTAGTTTTAGAAATGATGAATTAAACAACAGTATCGAAGGTCGCGATTAACGTTCTAATAAACTGTTACAGCTGAAGATGTCCCATCTGATGTATATTTCGATAACAATGATGCATTCATGTAATCTTGGAACATATATCTTCTGGATGTTGACTTATAGCCGTCAAAGATAGAAACTCGAGAAACGTTTTTTCTTCTTGTTATAATTTATACCGGTGCTGCAGAGCTTTTGCAAGAATATCACGTTATTCTTGTGTAATTAATCGCTCTACGAACAAATATGAAAAAAGATATGTCATTATAAGCTCGGAATTATAAGCTATTTATGAACTTTCAAATTTCACTAATTAAACATTTTGAACTCGTCACTGTAGGCAGGAATTTAATTTTCTTCATAAAGAGAGAAGTGAATGTTTATTGAGTTTATTCAACATGACATTCGAAACTATATCGATTTAAGCGAGTTAAGCTTTTTAGTTATTTTAGTTCTGTCACAAAATCTCACTCCCTCTTTTAAAATAATGAGAAAAAATTAAATCTCTGCACACATTGATGAGATCAATTTTAATTTGCGTGAAAGCTCATAAATAGTTTATAATTCTCAGTCATTCATTTTTCAGTCTCGCATGGGGGAGCAACGAGCTGAATTTATGTAATCGATTACTAGATGAAGCTTTCTTCTATAAATTAAATTAAAATAATCTATGGATTCTTCTCTTGGTATTTCAATTAATAATAAAAAATTAATTAATATAAAGAGAAAAAGAAGATTGTTTTTTTGTTTTGTTCGTATATGCGAAATTAGATCATGGAATATAACGAGCAGTTTGAGCATCCCTGCCTTTCGTGCGCATCTTCCTTCGGTTTCAAGCTCACCCTTCCTGCTACATTCACTATTGTGTGAGAGCAATGTTCATCGAACCAGTCGTCGCGCATCCTGATCCAAAGGAAATCACAGAGGGGCTAATGTCCAGTTTGCGTAGTAAGGACGAGAGAATATTGTCCAACCATATGTTACCAAAACGTTGGTCAGCTGTTTGTGACGGTCGCGGACAGTGGAGACTACTATATATATATATATATATATATGTATATATATATATATGCC
>NW_017300081.1:1294269-1310300 GCF_001594075.2 Trachymyrmex cornetzi | reverse complement strand
TATCGGGTACAGGATAGGAAACGAAGGGATGGCAGTACCGGATAGAGGGATACTATATTACAAATCTCTGGGAATAACTCGTGTGCCGATGCAATTGCGAAGAGAACTATAAGTGAACGATTTTACTCGCGCTGTATCACATTATTTGTATGACGATCGCTAGAATGTACACGAGAGTTCTTAACTTATTGTAATAAATAGCGAAATTTTGAATGATTATATCATATATTTTGATATTCAACAAACATATTACTTAAAAAAGTGACGAGTGCATTTTAAAATTAAAGATTCTGTTAATAATAAATAAATTTTAAAGGGGAATTAAAACTGTTATTACTTGGGTTTGAATAAGAAGACCTTTAACGAAATACAATACAATTACTTGGATTGAGAAAGTGGAATTTACCTTGCTGCCAGTTGTTGATATCAAACCTTTTATATAAATCTTTTATACAAAAGCCGACATTGATCCAGGTAAACCGTATAGAACTTGGAGTTTTTAATCGCAGCCGATTAAACTTTTAAAGTAAAATAAATACAGGAATTACTGTTAGAGAGAGCGCCCCTTCTCTCCTCATGATATATCGCTCGAACAAAACCGAAAAAAAAAGAAAGAAAAAAGAAATCAGAACGCTCACCTCATAAAGTGCAAGGATCGTGCCGGATGTGACGCATTCTGTTGCGCGACGTGATTTATGGTAGACCCATCTATATATATACATGCGTTTTGAATGGTTCATTTGAAAATTACACGCCATTCTCGCGTCACGTTGATGCCGACTACTTGGACGTCTTAGAGGCCCTCGCGTGACCCGGCGTGCCATTACCGCACTAACGCGGCATGCACCATCGTCGGTTTACATCAGTCTACATCAGTTTACATGACGCGCTGTACGCATTGTAAAGCTTGCGATCGTTGCGAATTCGTCACTCGACAGCAAACTTTTCGGCTAAATTGTGACTCAGCGTTTTAGTCACGTAGGTACATTTCCTCCCATTTTCCCGGAAGGCATCCTTAGAGATTAAAAATGATTGAAGTTAATTTCTGCTATATGATAATTATGCAAACTTGTACGTGCGAAGATATTTTTATAAAGTGGGATAGAGCTATCTTCAGAGATTTCAGTCAAATATTAATAGTCATTTTATGAGTATCACTTACTTATGGCTTAACGATCGATTACTTATTGAGTCTGTATTACTAAGAGAATCAAAATATTATGAATATCTGAGTAAACTTGTTCTAACATTCATACGTCGCGAAAAGCTAGACAAGTTTGTCATCATAAATGTGTTAACGGACAACCTTATCGAGTTGGCAGAAAAGTTCAATGAAATGAAATGAATGACGATTGTTTCTTGAATTATTTCTTCACGAATCCCATTTAATTGATATCCTGAACAGCTTTTTACCATATAATTAATATAGCTAGATACGTATCTCTCGTCAGATCGAATTTCATCGATATATCTATGTTGAGCTGAACACACTCTATCATGCATAAATACGTGAAATTCGCAGGATGCCTCATTATGCAATCTCCTGTCGGTGGTTTCCACACGGGCATTGAAATCTCACACCGTGTCCGGAGCTTTTAAAGATCGCTATGAATATTTAATCCTCGCGCGCTATACACTTTCCGCCGTGTAATATCTATTCCGGAGAGATATTCACATGTCTTACGCGAGCTCTATAGATCGAGTATATGTAAAACGTAAGCTCCGTCACAACTTCGCGTGGAGATCTCTGTAAATTACGTAGTTTTGATTTATGTTTTATTGTGGAAATATTAATAACACTACGTTGCGATCCTCGCAGATATATATGGTTATCTAATATCGTTTATGGAGATCAGCTGGAGAATTACTCGGTAGCATGAATTTCACTACTTGCATTTCGCAGCGTTAGGTGTTAACGTGTTATTAAAATTACGGCAGTCTGTCGATTATGTTGAATTTTCTCGTGACGGTTAGGTGTAATTTCTTGCGTCAGCGAACCCCGTGCGATCTATCAATTTTTGCGCAGGTAAGAATAATTCACGGAAAACGTTAGTGGTAACATATATGACGTTCCCGAGATATGAAAAGATAATCGAGGAAAACAATTAATTCCCATTGTTGGGTGCGAGGGGAATCGATAACATCTTGCAGCATTGTTGAGAATGACGAAGTTGTTTTTACGGCAATCGATCTTCTTTGACACCAAACGGATACAGAACATATCGCGGCCGTCTAACACATACACCCACATATATATGTACGTAGCTAATGTAGGTAGCTAATCATGGTCGCCGATCATGTTAATAACCTCAATTTTAATTTTACTTCAACTCTTCATACGGTAAATCTTCGGTTAATATTATTTCGTACTTAATGCGTGGATCAAGTTGCTTTAAAAATAATTAATAAAATATAATTATACATGCTGTAACTGTAAAAAATATTAATTTTTCGGAATTGATCATGGTTTTTATTCTTTATACAAATATGTTCAGGTATATACGTATATCTATTCAAAAATATTAGATTTATTAGATATCTATATGATTTCTTTAATAGACTAATTTATATTAATATACTAATTTATATTTGAGGCATTCTTTCTCAAACGGGCCACCCCTTCTCTCCATTTCAAATTTCAAGCAAAAAAATTTTAGTACGGCTTAAATTAAAGGTAAAAGTGTCTACTTTTTAATGCCGTTGGGCCCTTTTTAAAATCAAAGTTATCGATGCATCGGTGAACAACTCACTTGACTACGATGAGTTTTGAAGATCCAAGTTGTTACAACCCCTTCGAATGAAACGCGGCATTATCGTTATTATGTTGTATTCGTTACAGAAAGCAGATTATTCCGAATTCGAGCGTTAATTCGTGCGGTCGTCCGGATTGCTCGAAAAACTTACTTTCTTCGAATATTTGAAAATCATCTATTTCTCCTTCTTTCCAAACTCGGGTTAAGGTGAGTTTGTTACCACGATCGAACAATCTATGTCCTTGATACAAGATATGCGCATTAAACCCCTATATATATATATATATATACTTAAAATGCTTTTTAATGGAACATAGTGTTAAATATGCATGTGTAATATGTATATTACATAACTACATATTACAATTTATGTAGAATATGCAACTCTTCCAATCAAAAAAATCTATTTACAAAAAAGGGCGAAAACAATCATTTTAATCAAGTGATGTCTCTATTTTCAGTTATAACTATTTATATATTAAATACTTATTAATAAAAAATTATTACGTTTTTAAATACGAGAATTTATGTATGTTTAACTCCATCTAGAGAGTGAAGCATCTCTTACTCTTGCGTTGAAGTGCCATAAATAATTTCTTGTACACAAAAATACGAACAATTGGTTATAATTGAAACAAAAGTGGTATCAAAGTTTAATTATTTATTATATTTTATATTTATTTATTTATTTATTATTGTAAATAAAGTAAATAATTGTATTATAAAGTATAGTAACATAAGCAAAAAAAACTACAGTCAGAAAAAGTCTAAACAATTTTTGAAAGTGTGGAGTTTAATCGAAACTTCACCAATAAATTGAAACAAATATAATGTAGAGATGGTTGATAATGAGTCAGAATTCAGGTTCTTTATTTTTCGAATTGCTAAAGACGCAGTTACACAGGATCTATAAGTAATGATATTTTTCTGCTTGTCTCCATCTATAATTTTCAGTTAAACAAAAGATTTGGTTTTGAATGTTTCCTATGTTGTCTTAGGATTTCATATAAAAATTACAAACGTTATACATAACATAATATAAAATTAATCATATATCGAGTACATAATTGCAGTTTGTGCATGTCGCTATATCCTGAAGTTATCCTAATTTATGTTTGTTTCAATTTGGTGGATCAAGTTATGAATGTTTCCTATGTTGTCTTAGGATTTCATATAAAAATTACAAACGTTATACATAACATAATATAAAATTAATCATATATCGAGTACATAATTGCAGTTTGTGCATGTCGCTATATCCTGAAGTTATCCTAATTTATGTTTGTTTCAATTTGGTGGATCAAGCTATGCAAAACTCCACATTTTCAAAAAATTGTATATCTTTTCACGCTGTATGATACATTCATATAGGTACATATAAAGATGCCGCAAGATTCGAGATTTCGAGAATCTTGTCTCGTCCCGAATTTCGAGACGAGATCGAGACAAGATTTGCGCGGAGAGTTTAAAGACAAGACGAGGTATTAGACTCGAGATTCTTGAAAATCGCGAGTCTCGAAAAATTATAGAAATTATATAGGATTTATGTGGCAGACGTCTGAAAAAATAGGAGTGAGTAAAATAAATCTATTGTCTCATGAATCGATTTGTCATTGTAATAGTAGCGCAATCATATGCCACAACATAAAATGATATACACCGTTATATACCGATCTGTACCGAAATTACTGTAATTGTTTTCCTAAACATATAATACAAACATAATTAATAGTACGAAATGTGTGTAATATTGCTAAGCCTAGATCACATTAAACTATATCTAATATAATACTAATTGTAAATCAAATAACACACGAATCACATTTTTGTATTATTAAAACATTTTATTGCGCCAATTATAATTATTATTCGCCAAATAAGATTTTTGATACTGAACATTTAGCCTATGAATTTAAACAAAGTAGGAATCTCGCTGATTTCTCGCATAATCTATTTCTATGTTTCGTTATAATTAATCCTGGTGTAGAGAATAACCTTTCCGATGGAACGGACGTTGCGTAATTACTTAAGCGCCGTCTACATTACACGGAGTAAGAAGAGTAAAAAATTTACCAATTACAATCAAATCTGAGAAGAATAATCGATTGTAATTGGTCAATTTCTTACTCTTACTTAAGAGTAAGAATACTTCGTGTATTGTAGACAACGCATTATTTAAATTATCGAGAATTTCGAAACAAGACAAAATTTTCGAGTTCGAGATCAAGACAAGAATGTATTCAAGATTTATTCATACATTTCAAGATTTTTTGAAAACAAAAATAATATTTCCTAAAATCTCGTCTTGTCTTGTCTTGTGGCATCCCTAAGTGCACGTTTCGCATGAGTCGCGAATGTTATTTATCTTGTTATAATTGTGAATTAGATTCTACATATAAGTAGAGACTTGTTGACAAATTCAAGTTGAATGCATATCGCGAGTGTTTTGATAAAAACAGCAGGCTCAACAATAATACAGTACCATTTATTTGCGATCCCAAAATACGTGTCTAATCCCAAATAATTCGAGCGTCGATTGCGTGACGGTGGACAAAGAACATACGAGAATATTGAATATATTCTTTTATATTAACTTTCATATTGTAAATGGAGTCAGACACAAATAATTTCTCATACACAAAAATACAAACAGTTGGTTATAATTGAAACAAAGGTATTAGGTATCTGAGTTAATTTATTTATTACTCTTTAAATCTGAATTAGTGGATAATCACTGATATCAGTGCCAAGTATGCCACTGGCTAATCAGTGAATTAAATGTGAGATTCCTAACCTAGCTAATCTTTGTTATGTGATCTAACTTACCTTGTTTTAGTGCTTAAATTCAATGAATATGATATTGGAAGATTGAAATTAACATGCAAATATCAGTATTTTAGTTATATAATGCTCAAACATTCTTCCATTTTTAGTTGAACTTCACTGATTATCAGTGCTAAGTATACCACTGGGCAATTAGTGACTATTCACTGATTCAGATTTAGAGAGTATCTCTCTAAATATATATATATTTTATAATTTATTTATTATTGCGCATGTAGTGTGGAGTTTCCATATTTCCCAAAATTGGGATTGAATTACTTGTATTACTATATTTATAATATAATTATTTACATTACATGCGCAATAATAAATAAATAAATTATAAAATATAGTAAATAAGTATTATAAAAAATAACAAATAAATCCACAAAACTCCACCAATAAATTAAAGCGAATATAAGTTGTAATGTAGGGTTGTAATGCGGCAAATGTCAAGCGAAGATAGCTAACAATGATTCGGAAATCAAATTCAAGTTCTTTGTTTTTCAAACTGCTAACCACGCAATTACACAGAATCTGCATCACGATATTATATAGTTGTCACTAGGTAGGTATAGTCCGCACGCGCGCGTAACGAGTATAACTTTTCAAAAATATGAACCATCCCTTATAATTGGAAATGGAAACAAAAAACATATAACTTGATTATTAAAATTTTTATTTTTTTTTTTCAATTTTTGAAAGTAAAATTTAGATGTTTACCCGTATTCTACACATTGAAATAAATATATTAAGTTGTATTTTATTTATAGAATTACGTAACACATACGTGCATGCGTGCACGCACACATACATTGTAAATTTTTACGTACTTTTTTGGTGTTTAATGTTTTATGATACAATTTATTATTAAATTGATGCTTTGTCGCATGGAATTAGGATTTATGTACCCCGTAAAACATATAAATCCTCTGAATAAATACTGCAAATACATTTGTTTGACGCAATTGAGAAATAAATATTTTTATGGCAAAGGACTCTTTAAACGTGATTTTATATTTCATTATCTTGTTAAAAGAACACCACGTCATGACGTTTATGTAAATGTCTATATCCCTTAGTGAAGGGCCGTCAATAACTTTGACGTGATATAGCGCATATTGGCGAGGAAGATAAGGTGAGAACGGAAAGAAGTATGCGGTGAAAAGAGTGTGGACGAAGAGAGGATACAAAAAAGGAAACTGTGTGTGTGGATGCGGTAACTCGTCGTCTGGACGAAAGATAAGAATTCTCTTAGCAGCTGGAAACTTTCTCAGAGTATTCTGTCGATTTGACGTCTCATCTGAAGGCACAACACCGGAAGAAATTCGGATATATAAATGTTAGACGAAGCGCTTTGCTGCACATTCATTGTACTCTGTCAAAAACGGAAAACAACTGGTCGCCACTTTATATAATCTATAAACATATATCTTCAATAAGGAGCTTAAAAAGGAAGTCGATTCGAAATCACCCCCTTATTCAATTGAAATGTCACAGACCGAAAACATCACTACGTATTGGTCGAAAAAATCAAAATGTACATTGAGAAAAATGGTCTAGTTGAATAAAATTATAATTCTTGTGGAAAATGGACGAGTTAGAATTTTTTTGTTAAATCTCCTAGAATTCTAGTTGAGGTAACTAGAATTAAATAAATAATATTCGTAAAGGACTCTTAATAATAATAAAAATTAAATATGAAAACAAGGCATGTAAGAGTCAATACCAACGCACAATATTAAAAAATAATCAAAATTCTATTACATTAAATAACATTACATAAATTCTATTGCAAAATATTACATGTTTCGAATTTGTTTACTATCGAATTTTATTCAGCGTTTTCGAAGTAATGTAAAAATTTTATATTTATCATATATCTGAAGAGGGTCTAATATAAAGACCGAAACATGTAATATTTTGCAATGGAATTTATGTAATGTTATTTAATGTAATAGAATTTTGATTATTTTTTAATATTGTGCGTTGGTATTGACTCTTACATGCCTTGTTTTCATATTTAATTTGTAACTAGAATTCTAATTGATATAATTATTTTGATAAAAATAAGAATTTTAGTAGAATTTTATCAGAAATATTTTATCAACCAGAATTCCTATTATCTTGACTAGAATTCTAATTAATTTAACAAGAGAGAAAATTCTAATTCGCTTTTGCGCTTGTTCTGACATTTCGTACTTTCGTATCGTTTTGCTCATCTTATACATAGCATAGAAAGCTTTTAAATCTTTCTGCCGTGAAATTACTATGTGGTAGCTCGTCATTATCTGCCTCCGACCCTACATATGACTACGTGCGCACATTCATGGTACGAACACCCGCCGAAGTAATTACATACACGCGACTGTGCATCGCACCTTCTCATATTACATATTTACTTACTATTAATAGCAATAAATAATAATCATGCATATATTCATCTTTTTATTTGGGTAACATTTTTGTTAAACTTTATCATGTAATAGTAAGTCACTTATTTTAATAATTAATGTTTATAATTAACATAATTCATCAGGACGATTCTCAGTTATTGTTTTTTCAATACAAATAAATAATCTCCCCCCCCCTTTTCTCTTTTGATAAAATGTTTTCAGTATATTTTATATTATTATTTTATCAATAATTTTTTGTTGCTAAGTCAATTGTTTATTTAAACATTAGAAAAAGATTGTATTTATCAACATTTGATTCATTACATGAAAATCCATGATAAGAAAAAAATGTTCTTTTATACTGAGAAAAATGTCTTATTGGATTAATTATAGAATTCTAATTGAAAATGAATGAATCACACAGAATCTTCTTGTTCGTCTATTTTCAACCAGATATATTTTTTTAGTGTAGTATAGTAGAGTATGCAAATATTTCACGTGTATTTAAGTATTTTTAAAGTGTTATAGTTAAAAAAGAAGTCTTCTTTCAACAAACAAAGCTTTAATACATTCTTGGTCGCAAATAACTATATATTATATTTTATTATGGTAATTGAATTATATAAAATAAGAAACCGTGATATGCTTTATTTTCTCATGACAAAAGGTCATTGTAGGCAATTTGCACGGACTCGAATGTTTCGCCCGAAGCAAAATTTTAAATGTTTCTCGTCCCTCGACTTTTGCCACGCTATTCTCTCCTCGCACACGAGAATTAAACGCGGTCGAGTCCGGCATCAACCGTGACCCGAATATTGTTAGTCCCCTTATTTACGTTTAAACGTCTTTTAACTCGCCAATAACGCGAACAATACTTCGGACCTTCAACGTGACAAATTGAATGGTCGTGTACAGCGCAACATGCAACAGAATCAAAACGATTTAAAATGGAGCAAGTACGATTTCTTTTTTATAGAACGAAATTTTCCATGGAAAATAAAGTTGTATCAGCGATGATTATTCCTATGATTTCTTTGTCTGATATACTTCTAACTAAAAAATAAACATAGTAAAAATCGTGATCTAAGGCCCTGCGCACAATAGAAGGAATAAGGAATTAGGAATAAAGAATAAACGATTTCTTCAACTTATATATTAGAACTCATGTATTTCGATGTATCCGATTTCTGATAGATTAAAATCGTTTAATCTTTATTCCTAATTCTTCTTTTCTTCTATTGTGTGCAAGGCTCAGGTTCGAATATAACAGTTAATGTAAAATGATGAAATATTTTTTGATAGGTATATATATAGTTTATTTATACAACAAATAGAATATAATTAATTTATATTTAGTTATATAGCAAAATATATTGACAAATATCATTACAAAGAAATAATTGACTAAATAACGATGAGGTTAATATATTTCTATGATATTATTAAATTTTCGTGAGAAATAATTATTATTCTCTCTCTCTCTCTCTCTCTCCACCTTCTCCTTCTTTCTCTGCTCTCACTTTTTTATCTCCTCTCCCTCTCTCTTCTCCTTCACTCTTATCTGAAATAAATTGAACTTAATACGCAATTTGATTTTCAAATAACGTGTACGTTTTAACGACATCAGTATTCTTGTTTCCAAAGTACTTCTTTATTGTGGAGGATACTGGATATACGATTACAGCTATACCAATCGCCATTAAGTCCTTAAATCGACGATATAATCTGCTTACAGGTGCAGAGCTTCTCTAAACCGGTCAGCCGTGAATGCGCTCAACTTGAAACGCTTTCGCGATTCCACATTCCGCGTACTTGTCTGTTATCTGAGAGTACCTGTCGCGTTTCCACGGTCAGTGTATTCGCGCTGCGGCTATCAAACGCAGATACTCATCTGCCGATGGATTTAAAGTGAAAGTCACATTGTACAAGGCTATAAGAAAATATCACAAATATTTGGACGTTTCGAAAACTTTTAAATTATGAATATATAATCGCACATTTAAACATTACTACAAATTAAAAATATAAAATGCACAATAAAGCTTCCTTTTTCAGTAAAGTTTAACCAAATTTCAATTTGATATTATAAAATCATTATTTTATGATATAATTGTACTTGTAATTGCTTTAAGAAATATTTATCGTGCATTAAAAAATTAATATTGCAAATCGACGAAAAAAATACAATAAGCTTTAAATATTCCGTACAAATGTAAATTTACTAGCGACAAACCCCACTTTCCAAAAATTGGTGATAAAGTCAGAAATCGAATGAATCTCAATAACCCTTAAAATAATAAATACTTGTACGTACTTCTTTTGTGTACGCGAGAAGTATAATTTATGTCTGACTCCATCTACAGTATACCTATCTGCAATATCTGTTCTATTTTTCAAAGTATATCTTCAACGTCCGCCAGTTTTTGTAAACTCATTTTAATTTTCTTAGTTAACAAAAGGAATGTTTAATCTTTAATTTAAGTTTTCATTTCGATACGATAATTTTTTATTGAGTTATCGCTATTCGAAAATATTAAAAATTTATGCTAAAATTTAGTAGCCCGTTTCTAATTTATTTCAATTTATTGATGGGTAAGCATGCAAAGCCCCACTCTTCAAAAATTGAAAGGTTGCAAGATTAATCTCAGTAATTCTTAAAATAATATTTTGTAAATTATCCTTATTTATTTTGTAAATGTTTATCAAAAGAAAGCTGGGTTCAAGCGTGCTGTTTTTTTTTCATAATTGCATAAAGCTATAAAAAAAATATCAGGAATAGTAACGTTTAAAAATTTTTTTAATTATGAACACAGAATCACATATTCAGAGATTATCACAATTTAAAAATATTAAACGCGCGATACAACTACAATAAAATAATGAAGCTGAAAAATAAATAATGAAGCTGAAAAACAAAATTCAAAGAAATTTAATATAAAAATTATTTTATTATGGAATTATACATATAATTGGTGTAATTACTGATACGAGATATTTATCTTGTGTTAAAATATCAATTTTATTACAAATCGCATCAGGTTTACATTACATCAGCTTTTTCATAGAAAAGATTTCAATTCAGTTAGAAAGTTTATTGACGAGAGAGAGAAAGAAAAGAAGAGCTTTAAATATTCGGTATGAATTCATGTCTATATTTAGTTTATTAGTAGGGCAAGCTGTGCAAAGCTTTTTTTTATACCTTTCAAAAATTATCTATCTATTGAAGATCAGCATCTTAAAGCGAAAAAATGTCTCCTGAAATAACGTTAAATAAATACTCGTTCTTTTATATGAGAAATTATTTATTTTGTTTGTACGATTCCATCTAGATTCATTCTGATTACATCTTTATATATTTCCTTATATCGTAAATGTAAAGAGCTTATGTTAAAGATAAAGCGCTGTCGTTTAACATTTTTTACTATATATAATTTTCTTTTTCTGTGAGCTATAGAGAAACAAATAAAATGAATCGATCATTTATTTAAGCAGTTTTATTCTAGTTTCAAACTATTACGAAATTATTAGAACTTGTAAGATAAACATATTTTTTAAAAACGAACTTCTACAACCTCTTGGAATAACTATTTACGCATATAAAACTGAGGGGGTAACCACTTAATGTAATCATGGAACAGAGTCCTCGAAATCATCATAAAATTCATATGAGATTTCTATGTATAATCCGATAATTACGTATGCAACCACGATAAATCATTGTATAATATTAAATAAATTCCTATATTTTACCAAACAACTTCATATATAGCGAAAAAAATTATTTGTAATCAGATGAAATCATACGATGTCATGTAATTTGTGGGACAATATTTCAGCTAGTGGTTACCCCCTCGTATAAAACACAATTTCTAAATACATGAGATGTACGTAAGCTATAATTTTCAAATCTAATTTTATCATCCGTAACTTCTTGGAATAACTGTTCATGCAAAGAATAATTTCTAAATACATATATGAACTTCAATTTTAAAATCTAATTGGATTTTCGTTACTTCTAAAATAATGATTATTTAAAAACAATCTAGGTGTTTCTAGAACGTCAAAAACATGATCTTGTCGATGGATTGCACATCACAACTGTGTATGAAATACATTGTGAATGGCTAAGGGGTAAAATCCGCTTATAGCGCCCACACTATTTGTGATTTAAAAAATCGTTTGCATCACGCGCTACGGCGAGGGTATTACTGTCCTATCTTAATGCGTGCTGATTTCGCGTGTCAATTAAGACCGGCGTTTGGTCGACCTGTGGCCGTCACGATCGAGACGGTTACGAAATTGAACACGTCGAAATCAATTACACGGCTGGCTTTCAAAATAATTCATTTCCGAGGGCTCACTGGATTATATCACCTGAACTGTCGGCGTGCAGTATTCATTTGTCTCGCCGTATGGTTTCAAACTCGTCAGTATTGAGGGCAATGTCTCGTCTACCTGTATATCAACCCTTGTTCAAGTGACTTTTCTGCTTGGTCTTTCACAAAATCGACAAGTGAGACTAACTAAAACAAAAGAGCTGCACTTTGCACTGTTTACCTATAAATCGAATTTGATTTACAAATAAAATAACAGACCTGAATTAATGAGCCGAAGAGTAAAGTACGACATGTATAAAGTACAAAATGTAAAGTACAATATCAGGTATTTTAATGCGTCGTTATTATTGTTAAAGTCTTTATACGATTTATAATTTGATATTAGATTCTATTTAGGACTCTACAGTTCATAATCTCTTGTGAGTTTTATGACAGTGTGTGCAAGGTATATTTTATAAACATATATAATATATTGTACTTCAATTTTGAAATGTTGTATTATATGTAAAATTATTAATTGACTTTTATGTTGAATTAAAACTTGCTTAAAATAGACGTTATAAATATTAAAAAATATTGATAGTATATATGTAGCATGTTCCATTGTATAATATTTTAATATTTTAAAAATAAATTAGATTTGAAAATCTTGATACACGAAAATTAATATCAGTAGGTCTCGGATTATAAATTGAAACTGACAATACATATTTGATCTATTATACATGGTCTACAATGGACAATAGTATAATTGATAGTAGTATAATTGATTAAGGAGTAGGCGTTAGACATAGGCTGTAGGATTAAGATCTTACGTTCGAGTCTCTGCAACAGCGCGTAAAGATTATAATGAGTCAATCAGCGTCGATTAAAACAGTAACGGCTTCTGTCGCGTATACGTTTTCACGTACGTGTTACTATTAAGTTTTCATTGATTGAGAGTATATCGTAGGAAATGAATCTTTTCAACCATTTTGTTTACAGATTTATTCTATGCCTTATTATACTGGAAAACCAGCTTACTCCGATATCTTATAACCTCATCCATTACTGCTATTATCTATTGTAGACAACGTTATTTGTTATTGATTCTCACAAACATGACAAAATGTCATAACTTGTATAAAAAAGAATACTGTGTAATTGCAAATATATTTTAATAAGTATAATAAAAATTTGCAGATCTAACATAAAGAAAATTGAATTGTTTGACATTTTTGTCAAAAAGATTTATAATTGAGATTTAATATTATTTTTTAATAATTTTTTAAGTTCGATGAGTCTACCGTCAGGGAATTATTAAGAGAGAGAAAAATTGTATATTTTTTCTATGGTAATTTCATTTAATTTCATTTAATTTTCTTCATTTATATTACGATACAATTTTATTTTTTTCGTACGTGTGACGAACATAAAAGTTTGACAATAGGGCATAATAATTAATTTACTTTCACAAGCACTTTTTTATTAAAAATGAGATAAATTTCTGTAAAATGTTAGATTTTAATTAGATTTTAACAAATTCGCACTCACATATACTAATAAATTAAATAATTAATTCGTACGTTGGAGCTAATTTCGAAGTGTAAGAAATGGAGAGAACATTTATTTGCACGAACATAAAATGTCTCGCGAACGTTAAATATTTGTAACGACAGATTGGCAGGCACGCGATGTGGAAAAAAACAAAGCTCACAGGGGCTTTGTTTTTTCCTTCGCAGCAAATGCATCGCTGCGTCCTCGCGCCTTGCGCTGACCTTGTCATTCACGTGGTCAGACTCGAGTAAGTAGCGGCGCGAGCCACTCCGTGTGTCGTTGCATTATTAACCTTCGAAATATGCGCTTGCAAGTGCTAAGAGGATAACGCGATTGTTTCCTGCAAACAATTAGCGACTTTTCTTTCGCTTGACCAATTCACACGGTTAACGACTCGCCAGCGTATTGTGGTGACGGCTATTTACTGAAATGTATTTGAAACGGAAATCGGAGAGCTAAAGAATTATTGTTTCAATCTCAATTTTCACGAGCGATGATTATTCTTTTTGCGATATTTGAATTTGTCCTTGTTTAGCTTAATTTTTATTCGAATCTCACGTTGCGCTTCTGATCTTGAAGGTAAAGTCGTCGACGAATTTCTCAGTCATTAACGGAATGGACGAACTTCGATTCACACAGCCTCGGGATGTGTTTGATTAACAAGTAATTAATCTTGCGTTTTAATATTTGTTGACACCATATAAGTTACGGTACATCGATAATTTGTTAAAGCTCCTTGTCGTTGGAAATTTCGTTACCTTATTACTTTACGGGTATATCTTATTGTTACAAAGAATCCCATGATCATATTTTTTTCGCGTTATTCACAATGTAATAAAGCGCTGCATATAATTAATTTTGACAGTACGGTGCTTCTTTATTGTGATGGATGTTAGACGATACAATTACAGCTATATCAATTGCCGTTAAGTCCTTAAATCGACGATGTAATCTTACAGGTGCAGAGCTTCTCTAAACCGGTCAGCCGTGAACGCGCTCGGCTTGAGACGTTTTCGCGATCCCACATTCCGCGTACTTGTCTGTTTTATCTGAGAGTACCTGTCGCGTCTCCACGATCGGTGTATTCGCGTTGCGGCTATCAAACGCAAATGCTCATCTGCCGATGAATTTAAAGTGGAAGTCTTATTGTACAAGACTATAAGAAAATATAAATATTTGGACATTTCGAAAACTTTGAAATTATGAATATATAATCGCACATTTAAATATTACTACAAATTAAAAATATAAAATGCACAATAAAGCTTCATCTTTCAGTAAAGTTTAACCAAATTTCAATTTGATATTATAAAATCATTATTTTATAATAGAATTGTACTTGTAATTGCTTTAAGAAATATTTATCGTGCATTAAATAATTAATATTGCAAATAGGTGAAAAAAATACAATAAGCTTTAAATATTTGGTATAAATGTAAATTTCCATTTATGTTTATTTCAGCTTACTAGTAGGGTACACATACACATAGGGTATATCCTACTCTCAAAAAATTGATTTTACGGTACCATGATTGTGTGTAAATCTTGAAATAAATACTTGTACGTACTTCTTTTGTGTACGAGAAATAATTTATGTCTACTCCTGGTCCATCTACAGTATATCTGCAATATCTATTCTATTTTTCAAAGTATATCTTTAACGTCAGTTTCTGTAACTCATTTTAATTTTCTTATAGCGTTTTTCATTGGCAAAACTAGTGCGCACTCAGTGCACATTAAAGCTGTTGTACACTGTTCTAAAAAATGTAAAAGTGAGATATCTCAATTGATAAAATGCTCAAAATTTATTTTATCAAATAGCACAATAAAATATATCGAATATTTCACGGTTTAATTCGTTTATATACACAGTATATAAAAAAGAAAATGTTAATTTTAACATTTTTTTACATGTCCTAGGAGATCCACTCTAAATTTTAAGTTAAAGTAACTCATTCGTCTTGTGTTATTTATTAACGAACTAGTAATGTTAAATAATTGACACAATACTTTACATTTATAGTTGTTATTTTGACTTTAGGGATGATTTAAAACTAACATATAAAATAAGTAGAGTGTACATAGAACAGTAGTTGCAGTAACTCGTAAGAAAATGTTAATAAAACATTTTTGTTCGTATAATGTGAATGAAAAAATTCTTAGATGTTAAATTGACTTTGAGATAT